>NC_057801.1:366769928-367069928 GCF_018294505.1 Triticum aestivum | reverse complement strand
AAGGCAATAGTCACAAAGTATTCTCGGAACACTAGATAGAATTTCAAGGTATCTTGTAATAACAAGATCGACTGGGTATAAAGTAAGAACGACGGGTGTAAGTATTTATCCATCGGGATATTGCAATGGTAGGGAATTGCAAAAGCAACGGGCACAAGGTCTCGAGAGAATATCGAAAGGTATCTTCGGAATCCTTCGGTGCACAAGTTAATCATCTGGACTGAAGAGGCTCTCCAGGAGAAAGTATTATCGAGAACCTAGAGTCAGAGTTAGTAAAAATCGTTTAACCCGAATAGAAGAGAGGTCAGATTCCCAGAGTACAGATCGAGGAGTAAAAGATCCTAATACCACCCAATGGCGACGTGGGCCCATGGGCCGCACAGCCATGTTAGTAAAAGTTTTGAAAAGTCTAGACTCGACTTCGGCCAAGGAGTTTGGAAGGGGGATTCCTACAGGCAGTCGGCTCTGATACCAACTTGTGACGCCCTCGATTCAATCGTACACTAATCATGCACGCAAATGTGTACGATCAAGATCAGGGACTCATGGGAAGATATCACAACACAACTCTAAAACATAAATAAGTCATACAAGCATCATAATACAAGCCAGGGGCCTCGAGGGCTCGAATACAAGTGCTCGATCATAGACGAGTCAGCGGAAACAACAATATTTGAGTACAGACATAAGTTAAACAAGTTTGCCTTAAGAAGGCTAGCAGAAAGTGGCATACAGATCGAAAGAGGCGCAGGCCTCCTGCCTGGGATCCTCCTAACTACTCATGGTCGTCGTCAGCAGCCTGCACGTAGTAGTAGGCACCTCCAGTGTAGTAGTAGTCGTCGACGGTGGTGTTTGGCTCCAGGGCTCCAGCATCTTGTTGCGACAACCAGGTAGAAGGGAAAGGGGAAAAGAGGGAGAAAAGCAACCGTGAGTAATCATCCAAAGTACTCGCAAGCAAGGAGCTACACTATGGGTATATGTGTAAAGGGCCATATCGGTGGACTGAACTGCAGAATGCCAGAATAAGAGGGGGATAGCTAATCCTGTCGAAGACTACGCTTCTGGCAGCCTCCGTCTTGCAGCATGTAGAAGAGAGTAGATTGAAGTCCTCCAAGTAGCATCTCCAAGTAGCATCTCCAAGTAGCATCTCCAGTAGCATCGCATAGCATAATCCTACCCGGTGATCCTCCCATCGTCGCCCTGTGGAAAAGCGATCACCGAGTTGTCTGTGGAACTTGGAAGGGTGTGTTTTATTAATTATCCGGTTCTAGTTGTCATAAGGTCAAGGTACAACTCCAAGTCGTCCTGTTACCGAAGATCACGGCTATTCGAATAGATTAACTTCCCTGCAGGGGTGCACCACATAACCCAACACGCTCGATCCCATTTGGCCGGACACACTTTCCTGGGTCATGCCCGACCGCAGAAGATCAACACGTCGCAGCCCCACCTAGGCACAACAGAGAGGTCAGCACGCCGGTCTAAACCTAAGCGCACAGGGGTCTGGGCCCATCGCCCTGAGCACACCTGCACGTTGCATGGGCGGCCGGAAGCAGACCTAGCCTAGTGGCGTTCCAGTCCAATCCGGCGCGCGCCGCTCAGTCGCTGACGTCACGAAGTGCTTCGGCTGATACCACGACGCCGGGATACTCATAACTACTCCCGCGTAAATGGTTAGTGCGTATAGACCAAATGGCCAGACTCAGATCAAATGCCAAGATCTCGTTAAGCGTGTTAAGTATTCGCGAACGCCGACCAGGGCCAGGCCCACCTCTCTCCTAGGCGGTCTCAACCTGCCTTGTTGCTCCGCCACAAAGTAACAGTCGGGGGTCGTCGGGAACCCAGGCCCACCTCTACCGGGATGGAGCCACCTGTCCTTTCAGCCCCCTCATCAGAATCACTTGCGGGTACTCATCGAGCTTACCCGATCTTAGTCTCCATCTGTATAATATGTATGTATATATAGTATATACCCGTGATCACCTCCCGAGTGATCACGGCCCAATAGTATAGCAAGGCAGACTGACAAGAATGTAGGGCCAATGATGATAAACTAGCATCCTATACTAAGTATTTAGGATTGCAGGTAAGGTATCAACAGATGTAGCAACAATGTCAGGCTATGCAACAGAATAGGAGTAACCGAACAGTAACATGCTACACTACTCTAATGCAAGCAGTATAGAGAAGAATAGGCGATATCTGGTGATCAAGGGGGGGCTTGCTTGGTTGCTCTAGCAAGAGAGAGGGGTCGTCAACTCCGTAGTCGAACTGGGGTCACCGGCAGTCTCGGGGTCTACTGGAAAGAAGTAACGGAGGGAAAACACAATAAATAACAAAGCAATCAAAGCATCACAAAGCGTAACATGGCAATACGCGGTGTTCGGTGTGCCCTAACACGGTAGTAGGTGATACCGGTGAAGGGGGAAACATCTGGGAAAGTATCCCCAGTGTTTCGCGTTTTTGGACAGATGAACCGGAGGTGAAATGTTGCAGGTTCACTATGCTAGGGACGTGTGGCAGACGAACGGGATGCGTTTCCGGGTTCGCCTCGTCGTTCTGAGCAACTTTCATGTACAAAGTTTTTCCATCCGAGCTACGGTTTATTTTATATTAATTTTAAAAGATTTAATTCATTTTTAGGATTTATTTAATTATTTAAATTCAACATTATCCAGAACAGTGCACGCTGACGTCAGGATGACATCAGCAGTCAACAGAGGCGTTGACTGGTCAACTGACATGTGGGTCCCATTCGTCATAGACTAACAAGTTAATTAGGGTTTAATCAAGCAGGATTAATTAAGTCTAATTAATTGATTAGGTTAATTAAATAGAATTAATTAAGTTAATTAATTTAGTTAATTAATTAATATTTGTATTAATTATTATTTTTAATTCCTTTTATATATTTTTTTTAAATGTTCTAGGGGCTAGGCCCCACATGTCAATGGGCCAGGGGGGACTTAACGGGCGCTGGGTTAAAGGGCAGCAGGCGAAGCCGCAGCCCTTCCTGGTAGCGAGGCGATGTCGCGCCGGTGCTGGTCTCAGGCGCGGGCGCCGGCGGCCAAGACCAGAAGCTGGCGAGGCAGGGCGCGCCCGGCAGACAAAGGTTGCCGGGGCGAGGCAAGGCGCCAGCAAGGGGGAAGCGGGGCGAGGCCAGGTGCGGCCAGGCGGGGCTTGGCCAACGCGGGCGGTCAGGGTCGGGCAACAGTGCACGGAGGCGGGCGTGGCGACCGCGGGACGCGGCGCGGGGAGCATGGAGACGGGCGCATGAGCAGCGGCAGTGGCCGCGGTGACCGATTGGGGAAGGGAAGGGAAGAGGAAGAGAGGCTGGGGCCTCACCGGGGTTTGTAGGGAAACGGGGCAGTGTGCTCGACGGAGTTCGGGGAGGTCCGACGAGGAAGATATGGCGAGGCGGCGGTAGTCCGGTGAGGGAGGTCCAGTGGCGTCGAGCGGTTCCAAGCGGCGGTGGCCTCCGGTGACGGGGTCGGGGCGGCCACGGATGGGGCGCACGCGGAGCTCGGGGGGGGGCGACGTGGTGCACGAAGGAGAGGGAGGAGGCCGGGAGGTGCGGCGCCGGTGAGGTGGCGTGGTGGCGCGGGGGCGAGGGGATCAGGATCCCGATCCAAAACGACGAGATGGAGTGGGGGGCGAGTGGGGCGACAGGGATTTCGTCCCCGATCCAATCTGGATCGGGAGGGGGGTCGGAACGATGTGGGGGAGTGCGGGTGGTTGGGTTAGGGTTTGACCAGGGGGGAGGTTATGGGAGTGAGGGGTGTGGCCGGTTGGGCCAGTGGCCGAACGGGCCGGCCTGCTGGGCCGAAGCCCGGCGGGGCCTTTTTTCTGTTAGTTTGTTTTCTGTTTTCTTTTATTTATTTTCTTTCTGTTTTAATTAGTTTAGGCCATTTAGGTATTTTGTAAAATTGTGTTCGCTTTATTATAATTACCCTGGCATTTAACTGCACACTCCGAACATTTTAGTTTAATTTTTTGAAAACTTTTGTTGTTTGCCAAATTTTTAATTTGAATTTGAATCGGTTTCAAACTAATGCGAGATTAGCCACAGTAATCGAGGTGACGTGGCATCATTAGCGAAGGATTACTGTAGCGTAACTATCCAGGCGTCACATGCTTGAAGGTATATCTTTACATCTTGCAATCGAATCTTTTTGTTTCTTGTTTTATCACTAGTTTAGTCTATAAAAGAAAACTACAAAAAAATGGAATTGAGTTTGTCTCATACGCTTCATCTTTTTAATATCTTTCGTGAGTATGATGAAAAGGAAAATTGTGCTCAATTGCTAGAAGAAGAATGCATTAAAATGTTTGGTACTAGATCTTTGTATGATGAGCATGATTGCAATGTTTTTAGTATGAATTCCTTGAATACCCATGATGCTAATGATATGCAAAGCCACAAGCTTGGGGATGCTATGTTTGATGAAGATGATATTTTTTGTCCCCCAAGTTTTGGTATGCAAAGTTGTTATGATGATAGCATGCCTCTTACCTATGATGATTATATTGATGAAAGTGGGTTTGGAAGAGTGTCAACTTTAGGAAGTAGTGATCCCACTATTTTGGAGGATGTTGAATTTTATTGTGATGAATATGAAAGTGGATTTGGAAGAGTGACAACTTTATTTAGTGATGATTCCACTATCTTGGAAGAGGTTTCAATCGATTATGATGAGAAAAAAGTTGCTACTTATGATGATTATTGTGATGAAACTTATGCTATAAAAAGTAGTGAAGTTTATATTTATAAAACTTGTCATGATTATGATTACCCTTTCTCTGAATATTACTCTTTTAATGTGGAAACAATTTATAGTATTCAAGTCTCTTATGATACTCCCACCATTCTGAATAAGAAGAACTTTGCTTATGTGGAGAGTAGAAAATTTTCTATGCAAGTTGATCATAAAAAGAATGCTTTAGGTGCTGGTTATATTGTTGAATTCATTCATGATGCTACTGAAAATTATTATGAGGGAGGAACATATGCTTGTAGGAATTGCAATAATGTCAAGTTTCCTCTCTATGTGTTGAAAATCTTGAAGCTATGCTTGTTTTGCCTTCCTATGCTAGTTGATTATTGTTCCCATAAGTTGTTTGCTCACAAAATCCCTATGCATAGGAAGTGGGTTAGACTTAAATGTGCTAGTCATATGCTTCATGATGCTCCCATTATGGTTCAATTCTTATCTTTTATGTGAGCATCATTGCCATCATCATGCCTAGCTAGAAAGGCATTAAAGAAAAGCGCTTGTTGGGAGACAACCCAATATTTACCCTTACTATTTTTGTGTGTCCACATGATTATGATACTTTATTAATCATGTTTTATAGCTTTTATTTCAATAAAGTGCCAAGTAAGACCTTTAGGATAGCTTACGGTGATCGTTGTGTTGATCCTGCTGAAAATCAGAAACTTTTGCACCCAGTAAATTAGTTTTGATAATTCACAGAAACGTTCCTATGATCTGATTCTTTTTTATTTGGATTGGTACACAAATTACTTAGGACTTCCTAATTTGGTAGAATTTTTTGGAGTTCCAGAAGTATACGTTTGATACATATTACTACAGACTGTTCTGTTTTTGACAGATTCTGTTTTCTATGTGTTGTTTGCTTATTTTGATGAATCTATGAGTAGTATCGGAGGGTATGAACCATCAAGAAGTTGGAATACAGTAGATATTACACCAATATGAATTTAGAATGAGTTCATTACAGTACCTAAGTGGTCGTTTTATTTTCTTATACTAACGGAGCTTACGAGTTTTCTGTTGAGTTTTGTGTTGTGGAGTTTTCAAGTTTTGGGTAAAGATTCTATGGACTATGGAATAAGGAGTGGCAAGAGCCTAAGCTTGGGAATTCCCAAGTCACCCCCAAGTTAATATTCAAGGACAACCAAGAGCCTAAGCTTGGGGATGCCCTGGAAGGCATCCCCTCTTTCGTCTTCGTCCATCGGTAACTTTACTTGGAGCTATATTTTTATTCACCACATGATATGTGTTTTGCTTGGAGCGTCATTTTCTTTTGTAAGTATTTGCTTTATGTTATTTAGAATAATGTTTTGCATCTATTTTTTCAATAAAAATGTCAAGGATAGCCTTTACCATGCTTATTTTGCTAGTATACATGTTGCTGTTTGAAAACAGAAAGTTTACCATTGTTGCAAAAATTCCCTAGAAAAGTCAGATAATGGTATAATGTTGAATTTTTTTGAATAATGAGCTCTGATAAATCTTCTACAGCATAGTATGTTTCTCATAATTTTTGAAGTTAGGGAAGTATTGATACTCTTGCATTATTTACAGACTGTACTGTTTTGGCAGATTGATGTTATGTTTGCATTGTTTGCATATGTTTGCTTGTTTAATGATTCTATTTGAGGATAGGAGTATTAAATATGAAGAGGCATTTATTATGCAATGTTGAATAATAATTTTAGTGATTTGTTACAGTAGAAAATGATAAGTTTTTGCATTGGTTTATACTAACCTATCTCACGAGTTCTTGTTGAGTTTGGTGTGAATGAAGCTTTCGAGATTTAGGAAACCAAGATATGAAAAGAATTAAGGAGACACAAAATCTCAAGCTTGGGGATGCCCAAGGCACCCAAATATAATATTTCAAGAAGTCTCAAGCATCTAATCTTGGGTATGCCTCGTTAGGCATCCCACCTTTCTTCTTCAACAACTATCGATTAGTATCGGTTGAGCCTAAGTTTTTGCTTCTTCACATGAGTTGTGCTATCCTTGCAATGTCATTCTATATTGCTTTGCTTGCTGTTTGAATACAATACCAAGATCTGAAATTCTTAAATGAGAGAGAGTCTTCACATAGTTATATAATTATTTAGCTACTCATTGATCTTCACTTATATCTTTTTTGAGTAGTTTGTCATTTACTCGTGTGCTTCACTTATATCCTATGAGTAAATGGTTGAATGAGTTGAATGTCATAACTCTGAAATTATATATGTTTCATTTGCTTATCCCATGGGGAGTAATGACTTCACATCTAAGAAGTAGAGGTTGTAAATTTATTGAAGGTTAGCAAGCATTGTATTAGTCATTTGAACAATTCATGAAAGAATATTGAAGGAAGAGAGATTTCACATATAATACTATCTTAGACATCTTTTATAATTGTGAGCACTCATTAAGTATGACATGCTAAAGAGTTTATGTTGGACAAGGAAGACAACGTAATGGGTTATGTTTTCTCACATCTCAGTTAAAGTATATTGTCATGGATCATTCAAACATGTTGAGCTTGCCTTTCCCCCTCATGCTAGCCAAAATTCCTTGCACCAAGTAGAGATACTACTTGTGCTTCCAAATATCCTTAAACCCAGTTTTGCCATGAGAGTCCACCATACCTACCTATGGATTGAGTAAGATCCTTCAAGTAAGTTGTCATCGGTACAAGCAATAAAAATTGCTCTCTGAATATGTATGATCTATTAGTGTGAAGAAAATAAGCTTTATACGATCTTGTTATGGAAGCAATAAAAGCGACGGACTGTATAATAAAGGTCCATATACAAGTAGCAATATAAAGTGACGTTCTTTTGCATTAAGATTTTGTGCATCCAACCATAAAAGCGCATGACAACCTCTACTTCCCTCTGCGAAGGGCATATCTTTTACTTTATGTCTTTTACTTTATGCATGAGTCAAGGTGATCTTCACCTTTCCCTTTTTTATTTTATCCTTTGGCAAGCACCTCGTGTTGGAAAGATCCTGATATATATATCCAATTGGATGCAAGTTAGCATGAACTATTATTGTTGACATCACCCAAAGGTGAATACGTTGGGAGGCGAAATTATAAGCCCCTATCTTTCTCAGTGTCCGATTAAAACTCCATAATCATAAGTATTGCGTGAGTGTTAGCAATTGTCGAAGACTATATGATAGTTGAGTATGCGGAGTTTGCTAAATCAAAGCTCTGACATAGACCCTTCCTGAATATAAGATGAATTGCAATTGTTTGATGACTGAGAATGAAGTTTGCTAGTTTTCAAGAAAGTTTATGGTCTATGCTTTAACATGTGAATAACTTGCTACATGATCTTGAGAAGTTTTATGAGATGAACTACTATTATGACATATAATCATGCTAGAAAAGGTGATTAAATTTATCATTGATCAAACTTGTGCACCTTCTAGCATTCACACTTCATAAATTCTTTCTTTTATCATTTACCTACTCGAGGACGAGCAGGAATTAAGCTTGGGGATGCTGATACGTCTCCAACATATCTATAATTTATGAAGAATTCATGCTATTTTATTATCTGTTTTGAATGATTACGGGCTTTATTATACACTTTTATATTACTTTTGGGACTAACCTATTAACTGGAGGCCCAGCCCATATTGCTGTTTTCTTGCGTATTTCAGTGTTTCGAAGAAAAGGAATATCAAACGGAGTCCAAATGGAATGAAACCTCCGGGAGAGTTATTTTTGGAACGGAAGTGATCGAGGAGACTTGGAGTTGAAGTCAAGGAAGCTTCAAGGTGGCCACGAGGGTGGGGGCAGCCCCCTACTAGGCGCGCCCCCTGTGTCATGGGGCCCTTGAGGCTCCCCTGGCCGACTTCTTTCGGCTATATATTCCCATATACCCTAAAAACATCGAAGAACAAGATAGATCGGGAGTTCCGCCCCAAGCCTCTGTAGCCACCAAAAACCTCTCGGGAGCCTGTTCCAGCACCCTGCCAGAGGGGGGATCCCTCACCAGTGGCCATCTTCATCATCCCGACACTCTCCATGACGAGGAGGGAGTAGTTCACCCTCGGGGCTGAGGGTATGTACCAGTAGCTATGTGTTTGATCTCTCTCTCTCGTGTTCTCTCTATGGCACGATCTTGATGTATCGCGAGCTTTGCTATTATAGTTGGATCTTATGATGTTTCTCCCCCTCTACTCTCTTGTGATGAATTGAGTTTTCCCTTTGAAGTTATCTTATCGGATTGAGTCTTTATGGATTTGAGAACACTTGATGTATGTCTTGCCGTGCTTATCTGTGGTGACAATGGGATATCACGTGATCCACTTGATGTATGTTTTGGTGATCAACTTGTGGGTTCCGCCCATGAACCTATGCATAGGGGTTGGCACACGTTTTCGTCTTGACTCTCCGGTAGAAACTTTGGGGCACTCTTTGAAGTACTTTGTGTTGGTTGAATAGATGAAACTGAGATTGTGTGATGCATATCGTATAATCATGCCCACGGGTACTTGAGGTGACAATGGAGTATCTAGGTAACATTAGGGTTTTGGTTGATTTGTGTCTTAAGGTGTTATTCTAGTATGAACTCTGTGATAGATTGAACGGAAAGAATAGCTTCATGTTATTTTACTACGGACTCTTGAATAGATAAAACAGAAAGGATAACTTTGAGGTCGTTTTGTACCCTACCATAATCTCTTTGTTTGTTCTCCGCTATTAGTGGCTTTGGAGTGACTCTTTGTTGCATGTTGAGGGATTGTTATATGATCTATCTATGTTATTATTGTTAAGAGAACTTGCACTAGTGAAAATATGAACCCTATGCCTTGTTTCCTACCATTGCAATACCGTTTACGCTCACTTTTATCATTAGTTACCTTGCTGTTTTTATATTTTCAGATTACAAAAACCTATATCTACCATCCATATTGCACTTGTATCACCATCTCTTCGCCGAACTAGTGCACCTATACAATTTACCATTGTATTGGGTGTGTTGCGGACACAAGAGACTCTTTGTTATTTGGTTGCAGGGTTGCTTGAGAGAGACAATCTTCATCCTACACCTCCCACGGATTGATAAACCTTAGGTCATCCACTTGAGGGAAATTTGCTACTGTCCTACAAACCTGTGCACTTGCAGGCCCAACAATGTCTACAAGAAGAAGGTTGTGTAGTAGACATCTGGCGTCGGCGGCATTGCTGCAGAAAGCGGGAGATACGATAGGCCGTCAGGGGAGCCGGCTGGAGTGCAAGCGGGCCGATCATGACGAGGTCCAGGATCGCCTCAGCCACTTGGTGAACCAAGTTGCCACGCACGTGTTGCGGCTGCGCGATGCCTACTGTCGTGCCAGCGTGACCATGCCGGCCGTCAGGCAAAACCCGTTTGACCACCCGGTCGACTTCAACGAGCTGCGACTTCCTGACCTGGTCTCCTTCTTCACCTATATCTCTGAGGAGCTGAGCCATCTCCGCGCGATGGTGGGGGCGGAGCTGGACAAGGAGGGGTTGCGGGCTGCCATCACCGTTGCAGGGAGAATCCTTTCAGGGCTCCGTCACCGGAATCCATTCGTGCCATTGGACACCGTCTTTGATGAGCTAGCTCCTGTCGACCGGGAGCAGGCTCTGCGGGTGGTTGCACCCTACATCACCAACGTCGTGCGCCTCGAGAAGCAGAGGGACTTCGGTGGTGTTTAGGCACCCTCTACATGGGCATGTCCATGTCTCGGTGCAACATGACCGTTGGATCAAACTCAAACGGTGCAGATCAGTCACTACAGCAGAAAAGCATGTGGGTGTGTTTGGTTGCATTCTCATCTCAATATAGTTGTTCCCTCTTCGTGTATTTGTGTTAACCTACTAGTGTGGACTCATGCACCCTTCATGCACTCTGCCAAACACCCAAAAGTGGGTCGAGAAGGGAAGTTTTGCTCCCATCTCGTGCACCCTTCATACACCCTGCCTAACACTGATTCGTGCTTCATATGGTTCATGTTTCGTGGAGTACTGTAGCACCGTACTCTCCGTGTGATGTAGACCTAGTTCTGTCAACATTGATCTCGCCGTTCATTCTCAACCGGACAGTCAGAAAAGCGGTACTATGTTACTACATTACTGTTCATATAGTTGACATGCGCACAACATCATTTGTTATTGTCATTTCTTACTACACTAGGAACAAGATTATGTAGTACTAAGGTATGTACCACTGCACATGCCTAGTAGTAGGAGCACTGTGTATGTTCAAGTGGCTGCCGTGTTTCGCACTCCTCCGTCATAAGAGTGGAAATGCTTGCTGTAATCATTTTTTTTTCAGAAAAACAGTGGACACGCTCTACCGTGCGGATCCTCCTCCAGCCATGCACTAAATTACTCACTTTCGCCGACGTGTGGGACAGCCAGCATCGGGGTCCACCAGCCATGCACTAAATTACTCCGTAGTAGAGTGACGGTAGACTACCCCGATCGAAGTGTGTAGTAATGCCCAATGAGCCGTCAAATCACAAAAACCCCTCCTTTCCAGCAGTAAGTTGGATGGACAAAGCAACCATCATTTCACTCTTCTCTCTCAGCTTCATCTCTTGAAGAAAACCCCCACTCGCTTCGCTTCTCCCTCATCTCGTTCCTCATTTCACTCTTCTCTCTTAGCTTCCTCTCTTGGATGGACGCTGGAGCACCGGCCGACGTGATGTCTATGGCTCTGGCCAAAACCGTCGAGGCTCATGGTACGAGGAAGCGCAAGCACCCCATCGAGACAACCGCAGACAAGCTCAATGCCATCGCCCTGTCCAAGCCCCACTCTCCGGGATCCCTCATTAAGAAAGTCCAGGTAATATCTCTTCTTGATGATCTTTTTCTCGATCTTGATCGTGTTTTTTTTCATCTAACACGCAGTACTAGTACTAGTAGTACAACTTTCTGGGTGATCTTGCATGTGATTTTTTGTGTGCCAAATGACGGTTCTAAATTCCTCTTTTGACCAAAACATGCGAGAGGTTGACACTGACTTCTTATAGATTACTTTCAACTACTCCCTCTGTCCCAAAATTCTTGTCTTAGATTTTTCTAGATACGGATGTATCTAATACTAAAATGTGACTTGATACATCTGTATCTTGACAAATCTAAGACAAGAATTTTGGGACAGAGGGAGTACTTTATGAACATCAATGCTACCTTTGAAGAGGGTATATTTGCCTCAGTAACTTGTGTTATGGATATTGCAAGTAATCCCTCTGCTCTCATGCCTTTGAAGACACGTTCTAGTGTCTTTGTTCACTCATTTCTGTGCGTATATGTAGTCATATATGGATTATAATATTGAAAATCATCTTATATTTCTGAACGGAGGTAGTAATAAAATATGGTTTCTGTTCGAATTAGAACCAGGTCCGCGGTGGAGATGAAGTTCTCAAAGTCATGTCGTGTGAGATGGAAGACCTGAGGATGAGTTCTACTGCTAAACTATCCATCTGTTGTGTCCTTGTCGCCATGTGTCATGAACTAGTGTTTTCCTATAGCATTGTTGTCAGGCGTGTTCTCGAGGCTGTACTTGACCACAACAATTTCATGGTTGTGCCTTCGATTACGAAGGGTGTGGTTCTTGTAAAGCTTCCCAACAAATCTGATGCGGCCTGTCTTCCTCATCATGTTTATGAGTGGAAAGACCACTCTATTAGGTTCTCCAAGGTTGACGAGATGGTGATGGTGCAGGTAGACATCTCTCATGAAGTCCATGGCCTAGTCAGTTATGCAGGGTTCATCCCGTAGGTCGGTGGCAAAAAATACTCTCCAGAGTTAATTAGTGCAACTTTGCTTGTCTGTAGTAAGTACTATTGTTCAGTACTTGATTTGTGTTTGTGAACCCTGTATTGTTTAGTATTGCCGCTTTTGGTGTGTGGTCAGTCCTGAGAACAATTTATGTTAATGTTTGTCTACTCAATTCAGTCTGTATATTTTGAAGTATCCAGATCATCTTTTTTGTGAGGACGGTTTATCAATTATTGTTACACTCCAATATTTGTATGCATTGCAGGGTTTATCGCACCCACCAGGATTTCCAGTCCCATGGATGCTCGGTCCATACGATTTGTCACGACCTTTGGACTATCCTGCTTGTGGGAGTAGGTGGGGGCCCTGCATGCCACCCGTAGTTGGACAATCAATCTTTTGTTTAGTACTTCAACATAGTGATTTCCTGGTAAGGCTTCACTCGTGTCACATCAAGTAAATCTTATTGATTTAATGTCATGTTTTCTTTCTTTTCCTGCAATTTTACGATGCAGGTTTTGCCATGTGGCATTCATCACAGAATAAACCGTTTGGTTTGCTCTACGATGCCTATTTTTGCAGGTCTCACTTCTTATGTCGTGTCAGTAACGAAGGCACTGTCCATCACTTATGTTACTGGAAAAAATTGGATCAGTCTCTTGTCTGAGTACAATCTGAATCCCTATGATGAACTGCAGTTTGGTTTAACAAAAATGCCACAATTAGTCCTTCTCGCGTTTAAAGAAATGAAGAAAAAAACTGGATCATGGTCACGAAGCCTAGTCAAGTTAGAAAGCTGATCATAGCAGACCAGACACGATTGCCGCTGTATCGCACACCGGTACCACCTTCAGCAACGGATTAAGCACCGGTAGTTGCTCTAGCACTAACAGCGGCAGCAGCTCAGTCTGATCAGCTAAGGATTGGGCACCGACCGTGTTAGCGGATTAGGCTGATCTACCGGAGGATCGGGCATCGACACCGACACCTGCTCCGACACCGGCACCAGCTCTACAAGGAGCACCATCTCCGACAGCAGCAGCAGCACTACCAGTCGCATCAACACGGGCACCAACAATGGCTTCGGCACCTGCACCAACACTTGCACTTGCATCTACTCCGGCCCGTGCAGCGGCAACCGAACTAGCAGTTGCACCGCCAACAGACTGGGCTGCAGTTCGCACTTCATATGCCAAAGTCCTTACAAAAACTGACATGTCCACCTTCTTGGTAAGCATTGGCCGCCCAAGTGCTTCGTTCTTTTTTCTTTCCATGTTGTTTCACATGATTCACTATGTTGATCTAACTGTTTGGGTATGTCTTCTTGTTTGCAAATAGATAATTCCTAGAGCAACGAGGGAGTCGTTCAACAATCCGGGCGACCGCGGCCAAGTTTCTCTTACCATGTGCAACCATGGTGTGAATGAACCTGCACAATATACCGTAAGTACAAAGGATGGTCGCATAATAATTGATGCTAATGGATGGTCAAGGTTCAAATCTAAATCATATCTAGCGGTAGGGGATGATGTCAAAATCGAACTTTCTCGGGAAGGAGAGTTGGTCCAAATCAACTTTGAAATTCTTCAGTAGCAGCACGCAACTACTGAACTGATCTATCCTCCGAGAGATTTTGATGTAATAATCTGGCATGGTGAAACAAGTGTCCTATGTGTATAAGTAGTACGACAATATTATTTATCAAATGGTATATCGTTGATAGAATTGCAACTCTCATTGCTGGTTAGGAACTGTCGTTCGATTTCATTCCAACAACTGTCGTGCTTTATTCAATTTTGTGTATTCACCTTGCGACAACATCTAAAACCAGCGACATACCGATCGCTTGCAATATGAAAAGCGCTGAGGTAGAACACATGGGCCCCCAAACATGCAGGGTGGGCCTGCGGCCCAAAGTCCAGAACTGTGACCTATCTGAGTATTATATTCTCAGCTAAACCCCCATAATGCCCGTGCATTGCACGATGCATTTGTATGGGTATTTTAACTTGTGAGAGAAAAGGATGAACGGGGGAAGGCCTTATTTGCAAATGTGGAGAGGTGTGTGGGTACCTTTTTGCAAAATTGCCATAGTTTCCTTCCTATCCGTCAGATATAAATCAGACGACCTATATTGCAGGATGGCAGGCACACCATCATCACCAACTCATCTATATTGTGTTAAAAACAACTCTATTTTTTATAATTATATATGTTATATATATTCCCCTTCAATTTTCTTATGTACTCGCTCCGTCCCATAATGTAAGATGTTTTTTGACACTACACTAGTGTAAAAAAGCTTCTTACATTATGGGACGGAGGGAGTATAAAGTTGTGATATAAAAGATTTGCATATTTCTTTACAGAGGGGGTATCTCTCTGTCAAAAATATATTTATGTGTAACTAGTTACTCCTGTCTTTCTACTTCCTTTCGCTGATATGTGGGGCATCCGGCAACGGGGTCCATGTGCCATATGCACCAAATTAGAGTGCACAACTACACGGTAGACACACCCCGTCGTAGCGCCGCAGTAATGCCCAATGAGCCGTCAAATCACAACCCCCCCCCTTCCAGCTTTAGCAATAAGCTGGACAGACGAAGCGGCAATATTTCACTGGGCCTGAATCCCCTTCTCCCTCATCTGCTTGTTCAGAAAAAAAAACCTCTCGACGATTGCATAGGGTTTTCTGATGGAGAACCAGGTACGAATTCTCCATCCATCCCAGATAAATCCAAGTCCCTTGGTCGCGGGTAATCCTAGGATGGCAACCGCCGCCGTTGATGCATTCTTCTTCCTACTGAATCTAGTGTGTTTCATTTGCAGTGCCCAAAGTGTGAGGACCCTACAGGTTCCTGCGCCCTCGGCGAGATGCCACACTTGTTCCTTCTCATCCTAACACAGGATTTTAAAACGCGCACAGTATGTTCCTAGAATCCTCTTTTCTATCCGGGAGGGTGGGGTTTTTTTGAACATGTTGTCGACTAATTTGGAAATTTGGATTGCTATATTTAGATAAAAGGTACTACTAGTACGATGGTCAACACTGACGTGAAGGAGGAAATTATTTCTAGATTTGGATAGGGAATACATTGTGTTCTCATATTATTTTTCCTGCAGTGCATTATTTGCTCTGCTAGAACACATGTACTCAAGATGCTCGGCCTTGCCATAACTGAATACACCAGTTTAATGGTCACAGTGAAGACAAGCCATGGATATAAGTTCCGAGTTGGGTTCATGAACCAAGAAGATCGATGCTTTTTTTATGGCCGAACTTGGATAAACTTTCTCAAGTGTTACGGACTGAAAGTTGGCGCACGAATGTTGATGGAAATAGCAGAACCTGGTCTCATCTTCACTGCGATCTTCCACCCCGACGTCGTTCCAATTTTTCAGCCATGTTAGTTTTGTATCAGGTTCTTGCTTGTTGCCTCGATTACTTCTTAATCCACCTATTATGTCTAACTAATCACAATTTAACTTTAGAAGTAGCAAAGAATCTCTCACGAAGATGCTACTTCTAACTAATATTTTTTTATAATTGGTGGCACGTGTAGGTTTTTTTAGAGTTAAGCAGGCTGCTCGTTTGTTATTCTGTAAGAACTCGGCTATTACTGATGGCACTGAAGTTGACTGGGGCGACAGCCACAAGTTCCTACATTTTATTGATCGTCTTGAGGTCCTTGTGGGGCGTTTCAATGGTGGAAGACCACGTGGAATATGTGTGCCACTGCTGCACTCGTTGAACAGGTCCAACTGTGTCAAGAAACTTATGGTACGAGCTATTTTTTGTTATATATGTTGTTCATAAACTATTGCTTATACACAGTTTTACAGTTGTGATCTTCTTGAAACAGAAACTACACAGTTCTATTGTTCCTATACAGATGCCTGACAATGGTCAGGTCAGACTTGCGCTTGGTCACAACATGATGTTTATGTCGAGCTACTCCATTCCTGTTGGAGGTGAAAATATACTTATTCATGGGTGGTCTCAAATAATGAAGGCCCGTCCATCTTGGAGAATAGGACAGAAGATTATGTTCCTGCTTTTCCATGGCTCTAAAGCGAATATCCTGTTTATTGACCACATTGCAAGATGAAGCCGCTTTCAGAGGGTTGTGGATGCGGGGGGTGGCGTCTGGGCCTTCTCTTGGGGCTTGGCGGCCTCACCCTTGGTTAACTGTAGGCAAAGTAGCACCGTTCGAGGCGTGCTTTGTACGGTTGAACCTGTATAAGTACTCATACTGCTTTCAGCTATGGTTGTTAAGTGCCCCTGCTGGTTTCGGTTAAGGTTGTTAAGTACTCCTGCTACTTTTACAATCTGTCGTGTTTCTTCAATCATGTCTTCCTCCAACCGCAAAACCAAACCAGCACCGTTGAGGCCGCCTGCTTCCGCCTCCCACGGCTGGCTGCGCCTCAGCGCATGCATCGCCGCCCCACCGGCTCCTAAATTGTTAATGCCGACATTCGAGGCCTCGTTGTCATCATCCGCGGGCTTTGGTGCGCTCGCCGTGGCGCCGCCCTCTCGCGTTGTTGACATGGTCAACAAATAACAGGAATCGGTAGAAGTACGTGGAGAGGATGACAGTAGGGGCCCACCATGTCAGCGTATGGAAAACGAAAATGCTTCCTCCTAGTGTTTCCCTGACATCTGGGACCCACGACATTGTGAGCGTATATAGTCAATAGACAAGAGAACGACACAAGATTGGCTGACACCTGGGATGTAGCTGCTCGAGCAGTACTTTTTTGTTATTGTTGAGACGGAGCAGGGTATGAACTGGGCTGTGGCCCGTCTAGCCCAGGCATATATTTTATGTTCACCATGTGACCAGCCCAGCTATTTTTTCTTTGTGAAAATGAGCCCAGTTTATTTTTTCTGAAGAATACCCAATCCAGGCCTACTTATTTTTCTACGCCCTAATGGGCTGCAACTCTTTCAAGATGCCTGCAAATCTTGAAAGTAATATGAAATGGGTTGTAAATATAAAAACAAATGACAAATTGGCTATTACTTTATAATTTCTGAATTTTTTCACATTTTCAGATTCCTATTTCACTGGGCTTTAACCTAATTTAAATATATCTTCAAAGTACTTTAAATCTGGCTCGACATTTCGGTATTAAAAATAGTTTGGAACCCACAGAAATATGCGAAATTTCATTTAAATTTTTAACCCTGGCCTTGGTAAACAAAAAACGGATTGCAATAAATTGCATAAGAAGTTGCAATGTGCTATATATAAATTATTCAAAAAAGAGGGAATGGTCTGACTTGTTGGCCTATTAAGTTGACGCGTGTGCTAGATTTTTTTAGTTATTATATACGTCAACAAACGATTCTAACAGAAGTAACCGTTGGATGTCAATCCAACGGCCGTTGTGTTTCTTCAATCTCTGATCTTCTTGCTCCAGCCATCAAATCCAGCGCCAGTGGGACCGCCTGCTCCCTCCTCCCATGGTTGGATGTGCTGCCGCGCAGGCCTCACCGCCCCCTACTACTCCCACTGCTGGCCAGGGCATCCCTCTACTCACCCACACCCCCTGTTATTCTGCAGCGACGGCAGTCTCACACCACAGCCAAACCAATGAACCTTCGTACTCCTCTCCGCACGGGCTTCCACTGTCGTGTCTTCCCCGACTCCGCGTCGTCCCCTTCCTAGGACTCGTCGTCGTCCACCGTCCTGGTGCTCTCGGCGCGGCGTGGTCAACGTGGTCAAGGAACGACTTCCATAGGAAGAGTATTGTACGTGGAGAGGCTGACAGCTGGGTCCACAGCAGTCGCAAGGAAGTGCCTCCTTATTACGCGCAAAATAATTATTCCTCCACCTGACACCAGGGACCCACCGGACGGGCCACCGTATTTCGTGAAAAAAATGTTTCCCCCATGACTGCTAGGACCCACCAGGTACATCTTTGCACGCAAGGAAGTGCGTCCGGGCAAAAAAATGATTCGCCCCCCTGACTGCTGGGACCCACCAGCTACATCTTCGCACGCAAGGAAGTGCCTGACAGTCGGGACCCACTTGGTCGAAGCATACATAGCGTTGCCATTCTGGTCGCGAACGTGTACGTACATAATGGCCAATGTAGAGGGGCGCATGTGTCGTAGTAGAGGCACGCACGTAGCATGTACACGTACGTAAAGAGGCCAGGGTGCAAGAAAGTAAATACGGCCACATACATACATATGGGTGGGGTCTCGAATGCCTACTCGCGCATACGTACGGCCAGGGCTCGTGTACATGGCTGGGTCGGAACGGAGAAACTGTGTCGTCTTCGTGTTCATGGGGAGCCAACCGGCTGGGTCGGAACAGAATGCGTCATCGTGTTCATCAGGAGGGCTCGGACGAAACAGCCAATGGAAACGAGGCTCGGCGTACCGCAGAACAGAGGAAACAGCCTTGTGTTCGACCGGCCACGTTGGAAACAGGATCCTGTTCATCGGGAGGGGTCTGGCATACCGTAAAACGGAGGAAACAGACTTCTATTGGACCTCCTACGGTCGAAACGGGGTCCTGTTGATCAGGAGGGGTGTGGCGTATCTCAAAACGGAGCAAACGGACTTGTGTTGGAGCGTTACGGTCGAAACGGGGGTCCTGTTCATCAGGAGGGGTGTGGTGTACCGCAAAACAGGACTGCAAGGGATACTGTTCATCTCCATTGTCGACCTCCTCCAACCTCCACGGGCTACTGTTCATCCACCGTCGACCTCCTCCAGCCTCCATCTGCGACTGTTCATCCATGGGCTCCTGTTCATCCAGCCTCCACCGCGCACTACTCCACCGGCTACTGTTCAACCAGCCCTCTCCACGGGCTACTGTTCAACCACCCCTCCACAGGCTACTGTTCATCCAGCCCTCCACCGGCTATTGTTCAACCAACCCTCCATGGGGTCGTCATGTTCATCCAGCCCTCCACGGGGTCCTGTTCATCCAGCCACAACATGCTCGATCGAACGAGGCCCTGTTCATCCAGAGGCAACACCACGGGGTCCTGTTCATCCACCCCCACTGGGAACTGTTCATCCAACCCCCCCCCCCCAGCAATGCTCACTGTTCATCGAACCCCCCAACAATGCTCACTGTTCATCCAGAGGCAGCATCGATCGGCTTCAGTTAGCAACAGTAGCAAAGGAATCGCTCAATCGCTCGGGTTCAGTAATGCGTAGCCTGCAGTGCAATAGCTCGGGTTTAGTTAGGCGACGCCTCGCTTGGGTTCAGTTAGAGCCCAACGCCTCGCACCCACGCGTGTACGTGTATGAGAGAAACACGCATCGCTCGGCCCCCGACCACCCACCGTAACCGGGAACTCCCCGATATTTACCTCGCCCTTGCTCCTACCATGGTTTCCATCATGGACGGCCCAAAGAATGTCATGCAGCTGCGTCTCCAGCCCGCCCAGGACGAAAAGCCCATTTTCTGTCATGATTTTTTGTCATAGAAGTAGGAGCCCACCACATCTATGATGATACCGGGTTTTGTCACAATTATCATCATAGAAGTTCAATAAGTATGACAGGAAAAAAAATCATTTGGCCCAAAATGTTACGGATGTGTCTTTTTTTAGTGGAACCAAGCATAGCCGAACGAATCCTCACGATCGCAGCGAAATAGGAACTATTGAGAAGAAGCGCAACCGGAAGAAGCAAACAACATGGTAAACACCCAACACATAAACAAGGCATGATGCACAACCAAGTATGATGCTTTACAAGGCTACATGATGCTACTCATGGCAAGGGATGATGCATACAAGAAAATCACATCAAAACAAGTTTAAATGAGACCGGAAACAACATATAACAATTCTGGTAAGTCCTCATATGAAAATTTCAAAATTGGTCCAGATCTGAATAACACATTAAGTTAGAGTTGTTAAACAGCAATTTAAGATGCACCATGATGATCTACATGAGATTCTAGTCAAGTTACATATAAAGTTCATTTAATTCGGAGCTACGCCCTAGAAGATATGAGCAAAACAAGTCAAACATGGCATTGATGCAAAATGCACTCAAACATCAAGACAACACTCCACAACATGGATGCAACAAGATAATATGAAGCTATATGCAATTCTAAGCAAGTTTCATATAGAATATGCTCAAAACAAAGCAACGGTTCAACACATACACTCCAAACAAGAGATAACAATCTGCCCAAAACAGCAAGTAGGCACTTTGCAATCATCAAAACAACATACTACAGGAATCAGATGAATACAAACTTGATATGTACTTCATGTACAGATAACGTACTTCAAATATCATTAAGGTTAAGTTTTATAGGCATCAAGACTAAACCAATATGATCAATGCAAAATGCAACTTTATAACACAGGGGCATATGCATGGTGAGAGTTAATATGATGACAAGTTTGAGGCATGAAACGAAGATGCTACAGCAACTATACATAGCAACCAAGGGCATGGCATCAAAGTACCCATAACAAGGAGCAAATAACATCAACACATCATATACATCTGACTCATGGATTAGTGGGAACCATCAAGACAAGATTGGATGTTGAAACAGTTTCAGCAAGGGTAAAACAGCAACATTATCATGGCATGTTTGCAAGCTTGGAACAGGGGTCATATGAAGTCCAAAATTATCAAACATGGCATACGAACAGAGTACTCATAGCATACTTAAAATCATGTAATTGGAGAATCTCCAAAAGAGGCGTAGAATAATTAATAACAAGCTCACCACATGGCATCATGAAGTTAACAGAAAACTGGAACATCATTTAGGCAAGTTCATGGCCATGGAAACATATGCTACAGAACATATATAAGGCATCAAATGGCATGTCATGATATATAATAACATGGACATCACAATATGTCAGCTAAACATCTCCAGATTATGCATGGATTTGATGGTAGCATCAAGTAAACATGGCATCATGATATTACAGATTCAGACTTGATAGCACATTAACAACAAGTAGCCCACTTCACAAGCTCTATGCACTCACCATAGGGCATATCAATATAAATGGATTGCACCACTACAAAGGTGGCATGATTATGCTCCTAAAACATGTTGGCATGATTCTCAAAATAAAATCACACAGAAAGATATAAAAATGACAAGTTATAACAGTTTTCAGCATTTAACAGCAACATGCACTTTTGCAACAGATATTATGACATATAGATGAACTCAAACAAGCATGCAAAGGGCACCAACATATAGATCATGAAGAGCAGAACATGTGCATATCAATATTAGCACCATAGGATAAACAGAGACAAAGTTACACCACTCACAAGACACCTAAATGATGTTAACATGCAACAGTTTTCACCAATTTATACCACTTAGCAGTATTGCAACGAAGATTAAGGCACCAAGATTCGCAGTAACATGAATACAAATGCACCCATCATGAAGAGCATCAAGTGATGAACATTTTTACATATCATACGCACAAATCGGAGCAATGAGCACGGAGTTATGACCATGCAAACATGCACACATGCTGTAAAAATGCCAGGGACTTGGAAGAATTTCAACCTCGCGGGACGGAGCGGTGCAGTGGGGCTGTTTGGTTGGCGGGACGGGACCAGACCGGGACGAGACCGTCCATGCCACGGTCAACGGCAATAGCGGCGGCATGGACATCGTCAGGGCGCCCGAGGCGAGGCGGGGACGGCGCCGGAGGGGTAGAGGACGGTGGATCCGGTTGGCGCCCTGCCGGATTCGACCGGCGGCGAGCTTGGCAGCGGCTCCGGGCAATGGGGGCGAGGTCGGGCAACAAGGCGGCGGGGATGGCAAGGTGGAGGCGGCCAGCGGAGGTGGCTCGCGGTGCGGTGGCGGAGAGGCGAGGTGCGGGGCGGCGAGGGGCACTGGGCGACGTGCGCCGGCAGGGCAGAGCATGGCGACGTGCTCCGACAGCGGACGAGGCGGCGGTGAAACGACAGGAGCAGGGTCGGCGAAGTGGTGCACGGCGGCGGAGCCGCTCGACGGGCGGCGGCGGGAGGCAAACGGGCTCGGGCGGGCCCAATTCGGGCCCCGCGGGCCCGTGCGGGGGTCGGCGGTGCTGGGAGGATCGGGGAGACGTGTGGCGCGACGGGATAGGTCGTGGATGCGACGGCTGCTGAGGTGGCACGCCCTGATTGGCCGGGCGACGTGGCTGGCGGCGGTGGACGCGTTCGGCGATGGGCGGACGTGTCTGGTGGGGAGGAGGAGCTTTGATCTAGGGTTTCGCCTGAAATTGGAGGGGGAGATGCCTTTATATAGATTCTAGGATCTAAGAGACGGCTCTTGAGGTGCGGTTTTCTCCCACACGATCGTGATCCAACTGCGAAGGGCATGGAGGGGGTTAAGATGGGCTAGCGGGCCGATGAGGAGGGGTGCTGGGCTGCAAAGAGAAAGGGGTCCGGCGGTTAACACGTTTAACCGTTGGGGCATCAAACGGCCTCCAAATGGAACAAAATTTGACAAGCGGTCTACCGGTGATATACCAAGACCACTCGTCAACTCTTGGCCTATTCCAAGAAAAAATTTATGCCACTCACAAAAAAAGATCTGGGAGGTGTGACGGGCGCGTGCGAGAGTGTCGGGGCTCAGAACGGACAATGGGGAGAACCGGGAGGACCCGGATGGATGCAAGTTTTGAAAAACATGTTGATGAAATGCACATGATGACATGGAAAAATGCAACACGCAAGCAAATGACATGGAAACGACGGCGAATAACTGGAAGACACCTGGCACATCGGTCTCGGGGCGTTACAAAGCACAACTTATAAATTGACGGATGGAGTACTAGTTACAGTGATGCATATAATTAAGCAAAGGAATCGCACATGTTGGTATTGACTGGAACAAGAATGCAATAGCACAATAAGAATTAAGGCCACGATGATGCGATCGCAGTGGTGGTTATAGGAGGCAAGAAGAAAGATGCATCCATCAATGTACGACCTCCTCCTCCTCAACTTAGTGTGTCGGGCCACCGACCGGCGGCTAAGGAGCGGCGGCTTTTGTGGCGAGGTCAAGGTGCTTCTCAGAAAAGGCATCAAAGGCTTCCAGCCGGTTGAGGAAGGCCAACGTCGTAGCGTCCTCACTAGCCTTATAGATACCTATGTACACGATTTGCTCGTACACGTGGATGTGTAGCTCGACGATTCTTGCAGTGTGAGGTGCCTCGCGGCGAGCACGAACTCCAGGTGGACATTCTTCGTGGCGTCGGCGGGCAGTCGCAGGGCCACCAGTGCTTGAAAGAGGTTCCGGCCATGGAGGCCGATTAGGGTGGCAGGCAATGAGGAGCCCGGGCGCGCGGGCTGGAGGAGTACGGCGATGTCGTCTCGAGCTTCTTGAGGATGGTGAACTTGTTGGTGGTGGCAACGATCATCTGGTCCAACTGAGAGTCGTAGTTGGCATCGACGGCGGCCATCCACCAGCCGGTCGCCAACACCGTCTCGAGACGATCCTCGGCACCATGACGCAGGCCGGCATCGTGGACCATCTGGCACAGCCGCTGGCCGCTCGCGTGCATCGCCTCCATGGGTCTGGAGTGAGCACTTTTGCGCTTAGTGTAGGTGCTTAGGCAAATGCTTAGGTGTGTATGATATGGTAGATGCATTGGAATGGAGGGGCGCCTTTATATGAGTGCAAACTGCGTTGCATTCACATCGTGCAGCCTCTTTTCTTGGTCCTCCTCCCATTACTTCCCTCATGCAATAATTTAAGGAGGATGCATTGGTCGTTCAACATTTTGGGAACCGCTACCCCCTCCCTCGTCTGCATTAAAGCCGTATCAGGAACTGCGCCGCCTGCTGTCAAATCGAATAGTACTGCACCGCCCGCTGCATGCCCGGCTGAACATGCCTCCTCGCCTCCATCAAACCCTTCCGTTAAACCCGCATGCAAACCGAGAAACCTACTCCGGCCACACGTCCGTTCATGAGCTGGCCGGAATTAAACGCAACACCGACTGAGCTCCTCTCGTCCACCCTCAGTTTAAACGAGGCCAGGCGCCGTCCAAGCTCCTACCACCCGCCCTCTATTTAAACAAGGCCAAACAGACAGCGGGCAAGAATCGCACCCCTCCACCGCTCCCCCATCTCCTCCTTCACCATTTTCTCCACTCTTCTGATGGCTTCCGAGGAGCCATTCTCCGGCATACTACCCGGCTGGGTGGCCCGCCGCTCCCCCATATCCTCCTTCACCATTTTCTCCACTCTTCCGATGGCTTCCGAGGAGCCATTCTCCGGCATACTACCCGGCTGGGTGGCCCGCCGAGCCCTCTGGATACGGGCGAGGCCGCTTGGTGCTTCACCAACCTCACTTGGCCCGACGGAACCAGTTGCCGCCCCAAGCAGGTGCGTGGTTCAGCAACTCGCCGCTCCAGTTCATCTCGATGAGGAGTGGCGAGTTGCTCCACGCCGGCACGACAGCGAGCGTGCCGGTACGGGCATCATCACTGCCATGTCGTACCGCGCCACCAGTGTCTGCGGTGGTCGCGCCTCCCGTGTCTGTGGGCGCGCCTCCCATGCCTGCGGCCGCACCTCCCGTGCCTGCGGCAATGCCATGCAGGTAGAGACAAAAGTCGGGTGCGTGGAGAGCGACGAGTCGGTGGCCAACTTCTTTGTGTCTGCCGCCATCATCGAGGAGAAGTAGAACACGGGAGGCCGTCGCCACTTGGGTCCCATGAAGGCCACCGCTGAGGCGACGACTGCGCATTCAGGTGGTTTCTTTGCTGTTTCGTCTCTTCCGAGGACCTTCGTCAACCCCTCAAGTGTCTGTCGGACATGAGGAAGACAAAGGGATCCATGGGCGGCCATTTAGATTAGGTACTCCCTCTCTAGCCGGCGGGAAATATTTGTTCTAAGAATGGATAAGTTGTACGTATCTATAACTAAAATAAGTCTAGATACATCCATTTCTAGGACAAGTATTTCCGGACGGAGGGAGTATTAATTATACCAAGAGAGCCGAATTAGCACCGCTTAGTTCATGTAAATGTAATGAAATCCATCATGTTTATATGAAGATCCGGCTTTTTTATACGAAATCCTTCATGCTTATATGAAATCAGTCTGTGTTTGCACGAATTTCATCTGGTTGGTTAGAGTTGTGAAAATGTATGCCGCTGGCGTTTGATGTCGTCTCCGCGGAAGGAAGCAGGAGAAAATTTGGCTGCTGCCGTTGGAGATGCTCTTATGCTGGAAATAATAGAGTGACATCCAACCCATTTGAGTTAATTGTGTGTATGATTCTCCCTCTATAAAAAGTTAATTGCATGTACACTGTACACATGACTTGCAGGGTGGCTACAACTTCGTACAGAAAGTTAAAAAGAAACAAGTCCATCCTTAATCTTGTATTCTAAGTACTATGTGGGTTCCACTGTCAATACAGTAGCGAAAGAAGTATATATTAAATAAGTAATATATAATATAAAAATCTAAAGTTAAAGACAGAATTCAAACGCAGGTCATCGCGTTGCGAGCATCCGGTGCTAACCAGTCCACAATTTTTTGTTGTAGACCATACTCGAGATATATCTCCATGTCTACTCTTATACTCCATCCGTTCCTAAATATTTGTCTTCTTCAGATTTCAAATGGACTACCACATACGGATGTGTATGTAGACATATTTTAGAGTGTAAATTCACTCATTTTTCTCCGTATGTAGTCACTTGTTGAAATCTCTAAAAAGACAAATATTTAGGAACGGAGGGAGTAGAAAACAGAGTTGGTGATGATGGTGTGCGTGCCATCCTGCAATATAGTGTTGGGGAACGTTGCAGAAAACAAAAAATTTCCTACTCGTTTCACCAAGATCATCTAGGAGTTCATCTAGCAACGAGTGATTAGATGCATCTACATACCTTTGTAGATCGCGAGCGGAAGCGTTCAAAAGAACGGTGATGATGTAGTCGTACTCGACGTGATCCAAATCACCGATGACCAGCGCCGAACGGACGGCACCTCCGCGTTCAACACACGTACGGAACAGCCACGTCTCCTCCTTCTTGATCCAGCAAGGGAGGGAGGAGAGGTTGAGGGAGATGGCACCAGCAGCAGCACGACGGCGTGGTGTTGATGGAGCTGCAGTACTCCGGCAGAGCTTCGCTAAGCACTATGGAGGTGGAGGAGGTGTTGGGGAGGGAGAAGGAGGCAACCAAAGGCCAAGGCGTTCCGGTATGAAGTCCCTCCTCTCCCCCACTATATATAGGAGGGCCAAGGGGGGGTGGCCGGCCCTAGGAGATCCAATCTCCTAGGGGGTGCGGCGGCCAAGGGGGGTTTCCCTCCCCCCCAAGGCACCTAGGAGGTGCCTTCCCCTCCTAGGACTCTTTCCCCCTTAAACCCTAGGCGCATGGGCCTATGTGGGGCTGGTGCCCTTGGCCCATTAGGCCAAGGCGCACCCCCTACAGCCCATGTGGCCCCCCGGGACAGGTGGACCCACCCGGTGGACCCCCGGGACCCTTCCGGTGGTCCCGGTACAATACCGATAACCCCGAAACTTGTCCCGATGCCCGAAACAGGACTTCCCATATATAAATCTTTACCTCCGGACCATTCCGGAACTCCTCGTGACGTCCGGGATCTCATCCGGGACTCCGAACAACATTCGGGTTACTGCATATACATATCCCTACAACCCTAGCGTAACCGAACCTTAAGTGTGTAGACCCTACGGGTTCGGGAGACAAGCAGACATGACCGAGACGACTCTCCGGTCAATAACCAACAGCGGGATCTGGATACCCATGTTGGCTCCCACATGCTCCACGATGATCTCATCGGATGAACCATGATGTCGAGGATTCAATCAACCCCGTACGCTATTCCCTTTGTCTATCGATATGTTACTTGCCCGAGATTCGATCGTCGGTATCCCAATACCTCGTTCAATCTCGTTACCAGCAAGTCACTTTACTCGTACCGTAATGCATGATCCCGTGACCAGACACTTGGTCACTCTGAGCTCATTATGATGATGCATTACCGAGTGGGCCCAGTGATACCTCTCCGTCATACGGAGTGACAAATCCCAGTCTTGATCCATGTCACCCAACAGACACTTTCGGAGATGCCCGTAGTCTACCTTTATAGTCACCCAGTTACGTTGTGACGTTTGGCATACCCAAAGCACTCCTACGGTATCCGGGAGTTACACGATCTCATGGTCTAAGGAAAAAATACTTGACATTGGAAAACTCTAGCAAACGAACTTATACGATCTTGTGCTATGTTTAGGATTGGGTCTTGTCCATCACATCATTCTCCTAATGATGTGATCTCGTTATCAATGACATCCAGTGTCCATAGTCAGGAAACCATGACTATCTGTTGATCAACGAGCTAGTCAACTAGAGGCTCACTAGGGACATGTTGATGTCTGTTATTCACACATGTATTACGATTTCCGGATAACACAATTATAGCATGAATAAAGACAATTATCATGAACAAGGAAATATAATAATAATGCTTTTATTATTGCCTCTAGGGCATATTTCCAACAGTCTCCCACTTGCACTAGAGTCAATAATCTAGTTACATTGTGATGAATCGAACACCCATGGAATTCTGGTGTTGATCATGTTTTGCTCTAGGGAGAGGTTTAGTCAACGGATCTGCTACATTCAGGTCCGTATGTACTTTACAAATCTCTATGTCTCCATCTTGAACATTTTCACGAATGGAGTTGAAGCGACGCTTGATGTGCCTTGTCTTCTTGTGAAACCTGGGCTCCTTGGCAAGTGCAATAGCTCCAGTGTTGTCACAGAAGAGCTTGATCGGCCCCGACGCATTGGGTATGACTCCTAGGTCGGTGATGAACTCCTTCACCCATATTGCTTCATGTGCTGCCTCCGAGGCTGCCATGTACTCCGCTTCACATGTAGATCCCGCCACGACGCTTTGCTTGCAACTGCACCAGCTTACTGCCCCACCATTCAAAATATACACGTATCCGGTTTGTGACTTAGAGTCATCCAGATCTGTGTCGAAGCTAGCGTCGACGTAACCCTTTACGACGAGCTCTTCGTCACCTCCATAAACGAGAAACATTTCCTTAGTCCTTTTCAGGTACTTCAGGATATTCTTGACCGCTGTCTAGTGTTCCTTGCCAGGATTACTTTGGTACCTTCCTACCAAACTTACGGCAAGGTTAACATCAGGTCTGGTACACAGCATGGCATACATAATAGAACCTATGGCTGAGGCATAGGGGATGACGCTCATCTCTTCTATATCTTCTGCCGTGGTCGGACATTGAGCTGAGCTCAATTTCATACCTTGCAACACAGGCAAGAACCCCTTCTTGGATTGATCCATATTGAACTTCTTCAATATCTTATCAAGGTATGTGCTTTGTGAAAGACTTTGATGCCTAATATATAAGAAGCTTCTCCAAGGTCCTTCATTGAAAAACTTTTATTCAAGTAGGCCTTGATGCTGTCCAAGAGTTCTATATCATTTCCCATCAAAAGTATGTCATCTACATATAATATGAGAAATGCTACAGAGCTTCCACTCACTTTCTTGTAAATGCAGGCTTCTCCATAAGTCTGTGTAAACCCAAACGCTTTGATCATCTCATCAAAGCGAATGTTCCAACTCCGAGATGCTTGCACCAGCCCATAAATCGAGCGTTGGAGCTTGCACACTTTGTCAGCATTCTTAGGATCGACAAAACCTTCCGGCTGCATCATATACAATTCTTCCTTAAGGAAACCATTAAGGAATGCCGTTTTGACGTCCATTTGCCATATTTCGTAATCATAGAATGCGGCAATTGCTAACATGATTCGGACGGACTTCAGCTTTGCTACCGGTGAGAAAGTCTCATCGTAGTCAACCCCTTGAACTTGTCGATAACCCTTAGCGACAAGCCGAGCTTTATAGATGGTCACATTACCATCCGTGTTTGTCTTCCTCTTAAAGATCCATTTATTTTCTATGGCTCGCCGTTCAACAGGCAAGTCAGTCAAAGTCCATACTTCGTTTTCATACATGGATCCTATCTCGGATTTCATGGCTTCCAGCCACTTGTCGGAATCCGGGCCCGCCATCGCTTCTTCATAGTTCGAAGGTTCACCGTTGTCTAACAGCATGATTTCCAAGACAGGGTTGCCGTACCACTCTGGTGCGGAACGTGTCCTTGTGGACCTTCGAATTTCAGTAGGGGCTTGATCAGAAGTATCTTGATCATTATCATTAACTCCTCTCTAGTCGGTGCTGGCACCTCAGGAACATTTTCTTGAGTTGCGCCATTTTCCGGTTCAAGAGGTAATACTTCATCAAGCTCTACTTTCCTCCCACTTACTTCTTTCGAGAGAAACTCTTTCTCCAGAAAGGACCCATTCTTGGCAACAAAGATCTTGCCTTCGGATCTGAGGTAGAAGGTGTACCCAATAGTTTCCTTTGGGTATCCTATGAAGACGCATTTTTCCGACTTGGGTTCGAGCTTTTCAGGTTGAAGTTTCTTGACATAAGCATCGCATCCCCAAACTTTTAGAAACGACAGCTTAGGTTTCTTCCCAAACCATAATTCATACGGTGTCGTCTCAACGGATTTCGACGGAGCCCTATTTAAAGTGAATGCGGCAGTCTCTAAAGCATAGCCCCAAAAAGAAAGCGGTAAATCGGTAAGAGACATCATAGATCGCACCATATCTAACAGAGTGCGATTACGACGTTCGGACACACCATTACGCTGAGGTGTTCCAGGCGGCGTGAGTTGTGAAACTATTCCACATTTTCTTAAGTGTGCCCCAAACTCGTGACTCAAGTATTCTCCTCCACGATCTGATCGTAGAAACTTGATTTTCCTGTCACGTTGATTTTCAACCTCACTCTGAAATTCCTTGAACTTTTCAAAGGTTTCAGACTTGTGTTTCATTAAGTAGATATACCCATACCTACTTAAATCATCAGTGAGAGTGAGAACATAACGATAGCCACCGCGAGCCTCAACACTCATCGGACCGCACACATCAGTATGTATGATTTCCAATAAGTCGGTTGCTCGCTCCATTGTTCCTGAGAACGGAGTCTTGGTCATTTTACCCATAAGGCATGGTTCGCACGTGTCAAATGATTCATAATCAAGAGACTCTAAAAGTCCATCAGCATGGAGCTTCTTCATGCGTTTGACACCTATGTGACCAAGGCGGCAGTGCCACAAGTATGTGGGACTATCATTATCAACCTTACTTCTTTTGGTACTCACATTATGAACATGTGTAGCATCACGTTCGAGATTCATAAAGAATAAACCATTCACCATAGGAGCATGACCATAAAACATATCTCTCATAAAAATGGAACAACCATTATTCTCAGATTTAAAAGAGTAGCCATCTCGAATTAAACGAGATCCCGATACAATGTTCATGCTCAAAGCTGGCACTAAATAACAATTATTAAGGTTTAAAACTAATCCCGAAGGGAGATGCAGAGGTAGCGTGCCGACGGCGATCACATTGACCTTGGAACCATTCCCGACGCGCATCGTCACCTCGTCCTTTGCCAGTTTCCGCTTATTCCGCAGCCCCTGCTTTGAGTTACAAATGTGAGCAACTGCACCGGTATCAAATACCCAGGAGCCACTACGGGCACTAGTAAGGTACACATCAATTACATGTATATCACATATACCTTTGGTTTTGCCGGCCTTCTTATCCGCTAAGTACTTAGGGCAGTTCCGCTTCCAGTGACCGCTTCCCTTGCAATAAAAGCACTCAGTCTCGGGCTTGGGTCCATTCTTTGGCTTCTTCCCGGCAGCTTGCTTGCCGGGCGCGGCAACCTCCTTGCCGTCCTTCTTGAAGTTCTTTTTACCCTTGCCTTTCTTGAACTTAGTGGTTTTATTGACCATCAACACTTGATGTTCCTTCCTGACTTCTACCTCCGCTGATTTCAGCATAGCAAATACTTCAGGAATGGTCTTTTCCATCCCCTGCATATTGAAGTTCATCACAAAGCTCTTGTAGCTTGGTGGAAGCGACTGGAGGATTCTGTCAATGACCGCATCATCCGGGAGATTAACTCCCAGCTGAGTCAAGCGGTTATGCAACCCAGACATAGTGAGTATGTGCTCACTGACAGAACTGTTTTCCTCCATCTTACAGCTGAAGAATTTGTCGGAGACTTCATATCTCTCGACCCGGGCATGAGCTTGGAAAACCATTTTCAGCTCTTCGAACATCTCATATGCTCCATGTCTCTCAAAACGCTTTTGGAGCCCCGGCTCTAGGCTGTAAAGCATGCCGCACTGAACGAGGGAGTAGTCATCGGAACGTGCCTGCCAAGCGTTCATAACATCTTGTTCTGCAGGGAGAACGGGTGCGTCACCAAGCGGTGCTTGTAGGACATAATCTTTCTTGGCAGCTATGAGGATGATCCTCAGGTTCCGGACCCAGTCCGTATAGTTGCTGCCATCGTCTTTCAGCTTAGTTTTCTCTAGGAACGCGTTGAAGTTGAGGACTACGTTGGCCATTTGATCTACAAGACATATTGCAAAGATTTTAGACTAAGTTCATGATAATTAAGTTCAACTAATCAAATTATTAGTGAACTCCCACTTAGATTAGACATCCCTCTAGTCATCTAAGTATTACATGATCCGAGTTAAACTAGACCGTGTCCGATCATCACGTGAGACGGACTAGTCAACATCGGTGAACATCTTCATGTTGATCGTATCTTCTATACGACTCATGCTCGACCTTTCGGTCTTCTGTGTTCCGAGGCCATGTCTGTACATGCTAGGCTCGTCAAGTCAACCTAAGTGTTTGCATGTGTAAATCTGTCTTACACCCGTTGTATGTGAACGTCTGAATAAAACACCCGATCATCACGTGGTGTTTTGAAACAGCGAACTGTCGCAACGGTGCACAGTTAGGGGGAACACTTCTTGAATTTATTGTGAGGGATCATCTTATTTACTACCGTCGTTCTAAGTAAACAAGATGCAAAACATGATAAACATCACATGCAATCAAATAATAAACGTGACATGATATGGCCAATATCACATAGCTCCTTTGATCTCCATCTTGGGGCTCCATGATCATCTTGTCACCGGCTTGACACCATGATCTCCATCATCATGATCTCCATCATCGTGTCTCCATGAAGTTGCTCGCCAACTATTACTTCTACTACTATGGCTAACGCGTTTAGCAATAAAGTAAAGTAATTTACATGGCGTTTCTTGATGACACGCAGGTCATATAAAAGAATAAAGACAACTCCTATGGCTCCTGCCGGTTGTCATACTCATCGACATGCAAGTCGTGATTCCTATTACAATAGCATGAACATCTCATACATCACATATAGATCATTCATCATTCATCACAACTTTGGCCATATCATATCACAAACCACTTGCTGCAAAAACAAGTTAGACGTCCTCTAATTGTTGTTGCAAGTTTTTACGTGGCTGAATTAGGGTTCTAGCAAGAACGTTTTCTTACCTACGTTAAAGCCACAACGTGATTTGTCAACTTCTATTTACCCTTCATAAGGACCCTGTTCATCGATTCCGCTCCAACTAAAGTAGGAGAGACAGACACCCGCCAGCCACCTTATGCAACTAGTGCATGTTAGTCGGTGGAACCGGTCTCACGTAAGCGTACGTGTAAGGTTGGTCCGGGCCGCTTCATCCCACAATACCGCTGAAGCAAGAAAGGACTAGTAACGGCAAGAAAGTTGACAAATCTACGCCCACAACAAATTGTGTTCTACTCGCGCAAGAAGAACTACGCATAGACCTAGCTCATGATGCCACTGTTGGGGAACGTTGCAGAAAACAAAAATTTTCCTACTCGTTTCACCAAGATCATCTAGGAGTTCATCTAGCAACGAGTGATTAGATGCATCTACATACCTTTGTAGATCGCGAGCGGAAGCGTTCAAAAGAACGGTGATGATGTAGTCGTACTCGACGTGATCCAAATCACCGATGACCAGCGCCGAACGGACGGCACCTCCGCGTTCAACACACGTACGGAACAGCCACGTCTCCTCCTTCTTGATCCAGCAAGGGAGGGAGGAGAGGTTGAGGGAGATGGCACCAGCAGCAGCACGACGGCGTGGTGTTGATGGAGCTGCAGTACTCCGGCAGAGCTTCGCTAAGCACTATGGAGGTGGAGGAGGTGTTGGGGAGGGAGAAGGAGGCAACCAAAGGCCAAGGCGTTCAGGTATGAAGTCCCTCCTCTCCCCCACTATATATAGGAGGGCCAAGGGGGGGTGGCCGGCCCTAGGAGATCCAATCTCCTAGGGGGTGCGGCGGCCAAGGGGGGTTTCCCTCCCCCCCAAGGCACCTAGGAGGTGCCTTCCCCTCCTAGGACTCTTTCCCCCTTAAACCCTAGGCGCATGGGCCTATGTGGGGCTGGTGCCCTTGGCCCATTAGGCCAAGGCGCACCCCCTACAGCCCATGTGGCCCCCCGGGACAGGTGGACCCACCCGGTGGACCCCCGGGACCCTTCCGGTGGTCCCGGTACAATACCGATAACCCCGAAACTTGTCCCGATGCCCGAAACAGGACTTCCCATATATAAATCTTTACCTCCGGACCATTCCGGAACTCCTCGTGACGTCCGGGATCTCATCCGGGACTCCGAACAACATTCGGGTTACTGCATATACATATCCCTACAACCCTAGCGTAACCGAACCTTAAGTGTGTAGACCCTACGGGTTCGGGAGACAAGCAGACATGACCGAGACGACTCTCCGGTCAATAACCAACAGCGGGATCTGGATACCCATGTTGGCTCCCACATGCTCCACGATGATCTCATCGGATGAACCACGATGTCGAGGATTCAATCAACCCCGTACGCTATTCCCTTTGTCTATCGATATGTTACTTGCCCGAGATTCGATCGTCGGTATCCCAATACCTCGTTCAATCTCGTTACCAGCAAGTCACTTTACTCGTACCGTAATGCATGATCCCGTGACCAGACACTTGGTCACTCTGAGCTCATTATGATGATGCATTACCGAGTGGGCCCAGTGATACCTCTCCGTCATACGGAGTGACAAATCCCAGTCTTGATCCATGTCACCCAACAGACACTTTCGGAGATGCCCGTAGTCTACCTTTATAGTCACCCAGTTACGTTGTGACGTTTGGCATACCCAAAGCACTCCTACGGTATCCGGGAGTTACACGATCTCATGGTCTAAGGAAAAAATACTTGACATTGGAAAACTCTAGCAAACGAACTTATACGATCTTGTGCTATGTTTAGGATTGGGTCTTGTCCATCACATCATTCTCCTAATGATGTGATCTCGTTATCAATGACATCCAGTGTCCATAGTCAGGAAACCATGACTATCTGTTGATCAACGAGCTAGTCAACTAGAGGCTCACTAGGGACATGTTGATGTCTGTTATTCACACATGTATTACGATTTCCGAATAACACAATTATAGCATGAATAAAGACAATTATCATGAACAAGGAAATATAATAATAATGCTTTTATTATTGCCTCTAGGGCATATTTCCAACATATAGGCCATCGGATTTATATCTAACGGGTAGGAACGAAACTATGGCAATTTTGCAAAAATATACCCACACCCCTCTCCACGTTCGCAAATATGGCCTTCCCTCGTTCATCCTTTTCTCTCACAAGATAAACGACTCATACAAATGCATCTTGATGTTCCGTGCAATGCACGGGCATCTAGCTAGTTTCTTTTAAAATAGTTACTGCGATAATTGGGTTGAAGTGATATATTTTATGTCTATCCCGAATGATTTCAGATTCACTAGTAGTAACAAAGAAAAGGTTGCCTTGTTAATTAACAGAAAACATGGTGAAAACTATCACATGAGGCCGGTAAAAACGAGGCACACTGGGTTCAGCGTCATTGTCACTACAACTGTGTGCGTGCGAGAAGTCTACATATCGAGGGGGCTACACAGAAAAAGATGTATCGGGTGTGTCTGAGAAAGGCACAGAGACACAATGTTTGAGAGAGAAACCAATTCACGGATTAAGATCAAATTGAGTTGTCACCCTTCTACTGTCATTGTTGGGGTGGGGGAGGGGGAGGGTGTGACTCCCCCGATTCAATCGTACACTAATCATGCACGCAAATGTGTACGATCAAGATCAGGGACTCACGAGAAGATATCACAACACAACTCTACAAATAAAATAAGTCATACAAGCATCATAATACAAGCCAGGGGCCTCGAGGGCTCGAATACAAGTGCTCGATCATAGACGAGTCAGCGGAAGCAACAATATCTGAGTACAGACATAAGTTAAACAAGTTTGCCTTAAGAAGGCTAGCACACAAACTGGGATACAGATCGAAAGAGGCGCAGGCCTCCTGCCTGGGATCCTCCTAAACTACTCCAGGTCGTCGTCAGCGGGCAGCACGTAGTAGTAGGCACCTCCGGTGTAGTAGGGGTCGTCGTCGACGGTGGCGTCTGGCTCCTGGACTCCAGCATCTGGTTGCGACAACCAGAAAGAAGGGAAAGGGGAAAAAGGGGGGAGAAAGCAACCGTGAGTACTCATCCAAAGTACTCGCAAGCAAGGAACTACACTACATATGCATGGGTATATGTGTAAGGAGGCCATATCAGTGGACTGAACTGCAGAATGCCAGAATAAGAGGGGGATAGCTAAACCTGTCGAAGACTACGCTTCTGGCAGCCTCCGTCTTGCAGCATGTAGAAGAGAGTAGATTGAAGTCCTCCAAGTAGCATCTCCAAGTAGCATATCCAAATAGCATCTCATAGCATAATCCTACCCGGCGATCCCCTCCTCATATCCCTGAGGGAGAGCGACCACCGGTTGTATCTGGCACTTGGAAGGGTGTGTTTTATTAAGTATCCGGTTCTAGTTGTCATAAGGTCAAGGTACAACTCCAAGTCGTCCTGTTACCGAAGATCACGGCTATTCGAATAGATTAAACTTCCCTGCAGGGGTGCACCACATAACCCAACACGCTCGATCCCATTTGGCCGGACACACTTTCCTGGGTCATGCCCGGCCTCGGAAGATCAACACGTCGCAGCCCCACCTAGGCTCAACAGAGAGGCCAGCACGCCGGTCTAAACCTAAGCGCACAGGGGTCTGGGCCCATCGCCCATAGCACACCTGCATGTTGTGTACGCGGCCGAAAGCAGACCTAGCCTAGTGGCGTTCCAGTCCAATTCGGCACGCGCCGCTCCGTCGCTGACGTCTGAAGTGCTTCGGCTGATACCACGATGTCGGGATACCCATAACTACTCCCACATAGATGGTTAGTGCGTATAGGCTCATAGCCAGACTCAGATCAAATACCAAGATCTCGTTAAGCATGTTATTATGAACCGCGGACGCCGACCAGGGCCAGGCCCACCTCTCTCCTAGGCGGTCTCAACCTGCCCTGTCGCTCCGCCACAAAGATCCACACAGAGGGCCGTCGGGACAAAGGTCCTTTCAGCCCCCAATCCGTGAATCACTCGCGGGTACTCTTCGAGCTGACCCGACTTTAGTCACCATCTGTATAGTATGTATGTATGTATAGTATATACCCGTGATCACCTCCCGAGTGATCACGGCCCAATAGTATAGCAAGGCAGACTGACAAGAATGTAGGGCCAATGATGATAAACTAGCATCCTATACTAAGCATTTAGGATTGCAGGTAAGGTATCAACAGGTGTAGCAACAATGGCAGGCTATGCATCAGGATAGGTACAACGGAAAGCAGTAACATGCTACACTACTCTAATGCAAGCAGTATAGAGTAGAATAGGCGATATCTGGTGATCAAGGGGGGGGCTTGCCTGGTTGCTCTGGCAAGAAGGAGGGGTCGTCAACTCCGTAGTCGAACTGGGCAGCAGCAGCGTCGGTCTCGTAGTCTACGGGAGAGAAGAGGGGGAAGAAACAATGAATACAATGCAAACAAATGCATATCGATGCATGACATGACAAGTAACGATGCTAGGTGCGCCCAATCGCGGTAGTTGGTGATACCGACGAAGGGGGGAAACATCCGGGAAAGTATTCCCGGTGTTTCGCGTTTTCGGACAGATGAACCGGAGGGGGAAAAGTTGCGAGTTCGATAGGTTAGGGGTGTGTGGCGGACGAACGGACTGCGTATCCGAAATCGTCTCGTCGTTCTGAGCAACTTTCATGTATAAAGTTTTTCCATCCGGGCTACGGTTTATTTTATATTGATTTTCTAAAGTTTAAATCATTTTTAGAATTTATTTAATTAATTTAATCAACATTATCCAGAATAGTGTCTGCTGACGTCATGATGACGTCAGCATGACGTCAGTAGTTGACTTGGTCAACCTGACAGGTGGGTCCCGATCGTCATACTCTGTTTTAATTAACTAACAGTTAATTAGGTTAATTAGTGATTAGGTTAATCTAATTATAATTAATTAACCTAATTAATTCCTTAATTAATTAATTAATTAATTTTATTATTATTATTATTTTCTCTCTTTTTTTTGAATCATTCTGGGCGTGGGGCCCCTGTCATTGGCCCAGAGGGGCCTATGCGGGCGTGCGGTTACGGGCGCCGCCTGAACGAGCACTCGCCCGCAGGGCGGGACGAGGCCGCCGGGGCACCAACGGCGCGGCACGCCGGCGCGGCCAACCGGGGCCACGGCGGGCGGAGGCGAGGGGTGGCGCCGATGCGGCCAGTGGCGCGCGGGCGGGCGTGGTGGCGCGGCCGCGGGAGGAGGGCAGGGCGGAGAAGAGGCGCACCGAGGCACGGGGCCAAGGGGCGCCGACCGGAGCGGAAGCGGGCGACTGCGGGGATGGCGCAGGGGCGCTGGGAGCCGCCGGGGTTGGAGGCGAGGCGACCTGGGGGGAAGAGGGACGCGGCCACGGGCGCGAGGGCCACGGTGAGCGCGACGAGCGTGGGGAAAGGAGGAGACGGGGGCGGGACGGTCCGGCGCGGCAGGGGGAAGAGGCCCCGGCCGTGGCCATGGCCAGCTAGGCGCGAGGGGAGGGGGCACGCGGGCGCGGCCGTGCGGAACGAGGCCGGCACGGGCACGGCCGCCCGGGGAGGAACCGGCGACGGCGTGGTCGGAGCGCGGGCGGTGACTGCGCGGGAAAAGGGGAACGAAGGGGAGGTGCTCACGGGGGGGGAAATGTAGGGCACGGGCAGCGGGCGTGACGGCGGTCGGGGAGGACCGGCGAGGAGGAGGGCGGGGAGGCGTTCGGCGGCGACGGGGCGGTCCGGCGCGTGGCGGCGGTCTCCTCCCGATCCAGATCGGGGGGGAGGGAGGATATTTCGGGGGGGAGTGGGGGAGGTTGTCGGTGGGGAGTGGGGGGGAGTGGATAAGGGAGAGGAGTGGGGGGGGCCGACCTGGGCCGGCCTGGTTGGCCCGATGGCCAGCTGGGCCGCGGTCCAGCAGGGGGGGCTTCCCTCCTTTTGTTTTTTTTTCTTTTTGGTTTTCTGTTTTTCTTTCCTTTTGTATTTTCTTTTATTATTTCTTTTCTGTTTAAATCATTTAATCCATTTAGCCATTTTATAAAAATATGCCTGTTGCACCATAATTACCTTTGTAATATTCGTCAACCACCGAACAATTTTATTTTAAATTTTGAAAAATTTTATTGTTTTCATCAATTTGAATTTTGAATTTGAACGGTTTCGAATTATTGCGAGGATAGCAACAGTAATCGGGATGACGTGCCATGATTAGCGTGGGATTACTGTAGCAAGATTATCCGGGCGTTACAAATCTCCTCCACTACAAGAAATCTCGTCCCGAGATTTTAGGAGGTAGAAGGAAACAGTGCGGGGTATTCATCACGCAGGCGATCCTCGCGTTCCCAGGTGGCTTCGTCTTCAGAGTGATTCGACCACTGGACCTTGAGGAACTTGATCGCCTTCTGGCGTGTGCGGCGTTCAGCTTGGTCGAGAATGCGGACCGGATGCTCTTTATAGGAGAGGTCCTGTTGCAATTCGAGCACTTCATGATCCACAGCTCGGATTGGGTCCTTGAAGCAACGGCGGAGTTGTGACACATGGAACACATCGTGAACCTGAGAAAGGTTCGGCGGAAGCTCCAATTGATATGCCACTTTTCCACGCCTCTCGAGGATAGTGAAAGGACCAATATAGCGGGGAGCTAGCTTCCCTTTGATCCCGAAGCGGTGAGCACCCTTCATTGGTGTAACTCGAAGATAGGCCTTCTCGCCAGGTTGATAGACCATGTCTTTATGATGACGGTCATAATTACTCTTTTGGCGTGACTGAGCAGTCTTGAGATTCTCGCGAATAATGCGGACTTGATCTTCGGCATGTTGGATAATATCCGGACCAAAGAGTGGACGTTCCCCAGTTTCTGACCAGTTCAGAGGGGTTCGGCACTTTCGTCCATATAACACTTCGAAGGGGGCCATCTTCAGACTAGCTTGATAGCTATTATTATAAGAGAACTCAGCATACGGAAGAGATTCCTCCCATTTCTTGCCGAAGGAAATAACACAAGCTCGAAGCATGTCTTCGAGAACTTGGTTGACACGTTCAACTTGCCCTTGTGACTGAGGATGAAAAGCAGTGCTGAAAGACAGATGAGTGCCCATAGCTTCTTGGAAACTTGCCCAGAATCTTGAAGTGAATAAACTGCCACGGTCTGAACTGATAACCAGTGGAATACCGTGAAGCGAAACAATTCTGGACATGTAGAGAGTTGCAAGCTGACTAGCAGTGATCGTTTCTTTGACCGCCAGAAAATGTGCAACCTTAGAAAGTCGGTCAATGACGACAAGAATAGCATCATTACCCTTTTGCGATTTGGGAAATCCAGTAACGAAGTCCATCTCGACGTGGTCCCATTTCCATTCAGGAATAGATATAGGTTGCAGAGTTCCAGCAGGCCTTTGATGTTCTGCTTTGATACGACGGCAAACGTCACATTCAGCAACATAACGAGCAATGTCTTGCTTCATGTTAGACCACCAGAATCTCTGGCGGATGTCTTGGTACATCTTTGTACTACCAGGATGGATACATAGAGGCGTATCATGAGCTTCTTTCATAACCTCCTGAGTCATATTCAGGTTTTCCTTCTTACACGGCACCACTAGGCGGCCTTTGAAGTACAAGGCGCCATCATCAGCAATAGTGAAGGATGAGGGACTTCCTTCTTTGAGGTCTTGCTTAATCTTGTAGACTTCAGAGTCAAATCCCTGCATTGTCTTTATGGTGCCCACGAGATCGGGTTCAACAGCCAGGGTATAGAGGGAACCCTGGGAAACAACACGGAGATTCATCTTGCGGAACTCCGGAGGAGGGGGAGCGAGTGCACCCGGAGGAACAATATGGAGGTTTAGCTTTCTGAATTCTTCAACAAGTGAGGGCTGAACTTTGTGAACCTGGAGGTGGTTGCAGTAAGACTTGCGGCTCAAGGCATCAGCCATTACATTAGCCTTGCCTGGGGTATAGGAAATACCCAAATCAAAGTCTGCAACAGTCTCCATCCATCTCTGCTGACGGAGGTTCAGGTCTGGCTGAGTAAACAGATACTTCAGACTTTGGTGGTCAGTGAAGATCTCGCAACGATTACCGAGTAGGTAATGTCGCCACTGTTTTAGCGCATGAATGACAGCAGCAAGTTCGAGGTCGTGAACTGGGTAGTTCTCTTCGTGAGGGCGCAATTGCCGAGAGGCATAAGCAACCACTTTGCGCTCTTGCATTAGGACACAGCCTAGTCCTTGACGGGAAGCGTCGCAGTAAATGACGAAGTCCTTCTTAGTATCAGGAGGAGCTAGTACTGGGGCAGAAGTTAACTTGTCCTTGAGTGCCTGGAAACTTTCCTGACATTTATCTGTCCATTGGAACTTGACGCCCTTATGCAATAGGTTAGTCAGAGGCCTGGCAATCTTGGAGAAGTTCTCGACGAATCGACGGCAGTAGCTGGCGAGACCGAGAAAACTTCTGACTTGCTTAACGTTCTTCGGAGGAGTCCAATCGAGAATAGCCTGAACTCGTTCAGGGTTGACGGCAATACCATCCTTAGAGATGACATGCCCAAGATAGGTTACTTCGGGAAGCCAGAATTCACATTTGGAGAACTTGGCATAAAGTTGATGCTCTCGTAGCTTTTCCAGCACGAGGCGAAGATGTTCAGCATGTTCCTCTTCGTTCTTGGAAAATACCAGAATATCATCCAGATAAACCACGACGAACTTGTCGAGGTAATCCATGAATATATAGTTCATCAGGCGAGAGAAGGTGGCTGGAGCATTGGTTAAGCCGAAAGACATGACGGTGTACTCGTATGAACCATAACGAGTCACAAAGGCGGTCTTGGGGATATCTTCCTCACGAACACGGATCTGGTGGTAACCCAACCTCAAGTCGAGTTTAGAGAACACTGATGAACCAGCCAATTGATCATACAGATCATTGATCCGAGGAAGAGGATACTTATTCTGAATGGTAGCTTGATTTATAGGACGGTAGTCTTGGACCAATCGGTTTGTCCCATCTTTCTTCTTGACAAAGAGAGAAGGTGCTCCCCAAGGAGAGCAACTTGGGCGAATGAAACCACTTCGAAGAGATTTATCGATTTCCTCCTTAAGCTCAAGGAGTTCATGCGGCGGCATCTTGTAGGGTCGCTTGGCTATAGGAGTGGTGCCTGGTTTCAAGTCGATGACGAATTCGACAGCTCTAGCAGGGGGAATCCCTGGGAGTTCTTCAGGAAAGACGTCTAAGAATTCACGCACGATGGGAATGTTTTCAATGCCCTCGAGTGGTGTAGCGTTCAATGCGTTTAAGGCATAAAGCCTGGCCTCGGCATTCCGAACCAGATGAGCATCGTAGCTAATTATTTCATCAGAAGGGTGTAGCAGATGGACGGTCTTAGTGGCGCAAACGATAGAAGCAGTATGCGCCTTTAACCAATCCATTCCCAGAATGAGGTCAATGTTAGACGATTTCAGTATAATGGGCGAGGCACGGAAACTCCAACCCTTCGATTTCCACAGGGACGTCAATGCCAACCATGGAGGTCTGACATTGTCCCGCGGGGGTTTTTACCACTACCGAAGTGTTCATCTGCTCAAATTTAACATCGTGCTTGTATGCAAAATCTTCTGACATGAATGAATGCGATGCACCTGTATCAAATAAAACGGATGCTGGTACTGAATTTACGAGGAGTGTACCCATCACAGTAGCAGGCTGGTCTTGAGCTTCATTCAGATCAATGTGGTTGGCATGAACACGGCCATAGGACTTGGCATTGTTGTTGCGGGCCTGGTTGTTCCCACGGCCAGTTGCTGGAAGGGCCAGTTGATTCTGTTTCTGGTTGCATTCCCTAGCACGGTGCCCTGGTTGTCCGCACCTGAAGCACAACCCATTCTCGGGGGTAGGAACAGGAGCTTGGGGTGGTGGAGCTGGAAGCCTCGGCTGCCTAGTTGGAGCAGCCGGCAGACGAGGTGCAGCATAAGACTGCCTTGGGGCAGGTGCAGTTGGACGGTACATGCTGTTCGGGATCCATATCTTACGCTTCTGCGAGGGCGGGCCCGAAGATGAGCCCGTGTCACGGTTGCGCCTTTGAGAGCTCTGGTGTTCTTGCAGACCAGTCTCGACATTGATGGCCTTGTTCACCAAGGTGGCGAAATCGGCAAAGTCATGCACTAGAAGTGTGAGCTTGATGTCAGCTTGAAGGCCTTCACGGAACTTCTCCTGTCTGCGAGCATCAGTTGCAATGTCTTCTTCAGCATAGCGGGATAAGTCCAGAAACTCCCGCTGATAAGCTTCCACAGTTTTGTTGCCCTGTGTGAGGTTGCGGAACTCACGCTTCTTCCTGTCCATGATTCCCTGAGGAATGAAGCGGGCACGGAAGGCAGCCTGAAAGTCTGGCCAGGAGATGATTGTCCCAACTGGCAGAGTACGCCTGTGGCTGTCCCACCATTGCGCTGCGGGTCCCTTTAGAAGAATGAAGCAAAAGTGACATAGCTGGCAGGGGCTACATCAGCAGACTCCATCTCATAGGTGATGTCACGGAGCCAGTCATCAGCATCCAAGCGGCTGGGTTGAGCTGCGGTACACACTTGGGTTGAGGCGTATGAAATCCTGCAGAGTTGTTGTGTTTGGATGCTGGTTCATATTGGGGCGAGGAAACTGAGCCATCATGTTTTCCATGAACTGGCGATTCATCTCAAGCTGTTGGATCATACCAGCCATGTACTCAGGCGGTGGTGGGAAGTTGCCACCACGACCACGACCAGCTGGTCTAACCATCCTGCTAATATATAACAGGGGTAGTTCAGTATTGAGAAATTTGCATAGACAAGAGTCATTCATGATGAAACATGCATAATGAAAGGAGCACGACAGATACCACATAGATAGTCGGCATAACTTACAAAAGGGGTCGGACATAGAGTTCAGTACACAGAGTTCAGTACATAGATTAAGTCATCATAGGCGGCACGCAGGCTCGCGAGTGCATCTAAGACTAATGAGCAAGACTACATCAGTCCCAGGAGGTACTGTGAAGGTAGCTGTAACCTGACAGCTGGTAGTGAGGCAACGGATAGTCCTCCACGTCAGTGGCCTGGGGGCCGCGGATACTCTGGTGTAGAACCCGACGCTCAGGTGGCAGAAGAGGACCAAGTGCGGGAGAGTAGCCTCCCACCTCTGGCCATCCGACACCGTGGGGCATCACGGTCCTGGCTGGGTAGATCGCAGAACGCGGCAGCTGTCCAGACCGGACAAAGGGGTGCAACCGCGTCAGAGCCCTGTAAAGGTGCTGACGAGTGGTGTACAACTCGTGGCGAAGAGCTCTGTTAGCTCGGTCCAGCCCATCAGCATGCAGAACCAGGCGCTGATGGTGGAAAGGCTCTCGGGTGACGGTGGAGTAGGCGGCAGTGTAGTATCCCTCCGCACCAACGTCAGATGCGATAGGAATGTGCCTGAAAGGGGAAGTGTCCAATGCCTGATACTCTCCACGAAGACGTGTCAGAGCAGCATGAGCCGCATCGTGGACTGCCATCTCGATGGTCACTCCAACACCATGAGCGGTGTGCAGCACGGTAGTGGACTCATACTCCCGAGAGTAGAGGTGGACGATGGCACGGTACTGCTCCTGGTTAAAGTCCTGGTACTCCTCGTAGACGGTGTACTCAGGGTGCCAGCGATAACCCAGATAGGTCATCATATCAGCTAGCACAGCAGGTGATCCTGAGGCACCAATGGCCGCAGTGTGGCGCACGACCTGCCTCGCGGGTTCCATCTGAAAACAAAGATGTTTCAATGGAGTCAAATGACAACATGGGCACTATTCAAAATGCTATCCTGCAGAATAACTATGGCTTATCCAACTTTGGGGTGAACGTGGTAACGGGATCCTAATGTCAGAGTTAGTAAATTCGTTTAACCCGAGTAGAAAAGAGTTCAGAGTCCCAGAGTAAAGGTCGAGGAGTAAAAGATCCTAGTACCACCCAATGGCGACGTGGGCCCGTAAGGCACACAGCCAAGTTAGTAAAAGTTTTTGCAATGTCTAGACTCGACTTCGGCCAAGGAGTGTGGAAGGGGGATTCCTACAGGCAGTCGGCTCTGATACCAACTTGTGACGCCCCCGATTCAATCGTACACTAATCATGCACGCAAATGTGTACGATCAAGATCAGGGACTCACGGGAAGATATCACAACACAACTCTAAAACATAAATAAGTCATACAAGCATCATAATACAAGCCAGGGGCCTCGAGGGCTCGAATACAAGTGCTCGATCATAGACGAGTCAGCGGAAGCAACAATATCTGAGTACAGACATAAGTTAAACAAGTTTGCCTTAAGAAGGCTAGCACAAACTGGGATACAGATCGAAAGAGGCGCAGGCCTCCTGCCTGGGATCCTCCTAAACTACTCCAGGTCGTCGTCAGCGGGCAGCACGTAGTAGTAGGCACCTCCGGTGTAGTAGGGGTCGTCGTCGACGGTGGCGTCTGGCTCCTGGACTCCAGCATCTGGTTGCGACAACCAGAAAGAAAGGAAAGGGGAAAAAGGGGGGAGAAAGCAACCGTGAGTACTCATCCAAAGTACTCGCAAGCAAGGAACTACACTACATATGCATGGGTATATGTGTAAGGAGGCCATATCAGTGGACTGAACTGCAGAATGCCAGAATAAGAGGGGGATAGCTAATCCTGTCGAAGACTACGCTTCTGGCAGCCTCCGTCTTGCAGCATGTAGAAGAGAGTAGATTGAAGTCCTCCAAGTAGCATCTCCAAATAGCATCTCATAGCATAATCCTACCCGGCGATCCCCTCCTCATATCCCTGAGGTAGAGCGACCACCGGTTGTATCTGGCACTTGGAAGGGTGTGTTTTATTAAGTATCCGGTTCTAGTTGTCATAAGGTCAAGGTACAACTCCAAGTCGTCCTGTTACCGAAGATCACGGCTATTCGAATAGATTAACTTCCCTGCAGGGGTGCACCACATAACCCAACACGCTCGATCCCATTTGGCCGGACACACTTTCCTGGGTCATGCCCGGCCTCGGAAGATCAACACGTCGCAGCCCCACCTAGGCTCAACAGAGAGGCCAGCACGCCGGTCTAAACCTAAGCGCACAGGGGTCTGGGCCCATCGCCCATAGCACACCTGCACGTTGCGTACGCGGCCGAAAGCAGACCTAGCCTAGTGGCGTTCCAGTCCAATTCGGCGCGCGCCGCTCCGTCGCTGACGTCTGAAGTGCTTCGGCTGATACCACGACGTCGGGATACCCATAACTACTCCCACGTAGATGGTTAGTGCGTATAGGCTCGTAGCCAGACTCAGATCAAATACCAAGATCTCGTTAAGCGTGTTAAGTAGTCCGCGGAACGCCGAACAGGGCCAGGCCCACCTCTCTCCTAGGCGGTCTCAACCTGCCCTGTCGCTCCGCCACAAAGATCCACACAGAGGGCCGTCGGGACAAAGGTCCTTTCAGCCCCCAATCCGTGAATCACTCGCGGGTACTCTTCGAGCTGACCCGACTTTAGTCACCATCTGTATAGTATGTATGTATGTATAGTATATACCCGTGATCACCTCCCGAGTGATCACGGCCCAATAGTATAGCAAGGCAGACTGACAAGAATGTAGGGCCAATGATGATAAACTAGCATCCTATACTAAGCATTTAGGATTGCAGGTAAGGTATCAACAGGTGTAGCAACAATGTCAGGCTATGCATCAGGAATAGGATCAACGGAAAGCAGTAACATGCTACACTACTCTAATGCAAGCAGTATAGAGTAGAATAGGCGATATCTGGTGATCAAGGGGGGGGGCTTGCCTGATTGCTCTGGCAAGAAGGAGGGGTCGTCAACTCCGTAGCCGAACTGGGCAGCAGCAGCGTCGGTCTCGTAGTCTACGGGAGAGAAGAGGGGGAAGAAACAATGAATACAATGCAAACAAATGCATATCGATGCATGACATGACAAGTAACGATGCTAGGTGCGCCCAATCGCGGTAGTTGGTGATACCGACGAAGGGGGGAAACATCCGGGAAAGTATCCCCGGGGTTTCGCGTTTTCGGACAGATGAAACGGAGGGGGAAAGTTGTGAGTTCGATAGGTTAGGGGTGTGTGGTGGACGAACGGACTGCGTATCCGAAATCGTCTCGGCGTTCTGAGCAACTTTCATGTATAAAGTTTTTCCATCCGGGCTACGGTTTATTTTATATTGATTTTCTAAAGTTTAAATCATTTTTAGAATTTATTTAATTAATTTAATCAACATTATCCAGAATAGTGTCTGCTGACGTCATGATGACGTCAGCATGACGTCAGTAGTTGACTTGGTCAACCTGACAGGTGGGTCCCGATCGTCATACTCTGTTTTAATTAACTAACAGTTAATTAGGTTAATTAGTGATTAGGTTAATCTAATTATAATTAATTAACCTAAATAATTCCTTAATTAATTAATTAATTTTATTATTATTATTATTTTCTCCTTTTTTTTTGAATCATTCTGGGCGTGGGGCCCCTGTCATTGGCCCAGAGGGGCCTATGCGGGCGTGCGGTTACGGGCGCCGCCCGAACGAGCACTCGCCCGCAGGGCGGGACGAGGCCGCCGGGGCACCAACGGCGCGGCACGCCGGCGCGGCCAACCGGGGCCACGGCGGGCGGAGGCGAGGGGTGGCGCCGATGCGGCCAGTGGCGCGCGGGCGGGCGCGGTGGCGCGGCCGCGGGAGGAGGGCAGGGCGGAGAAGAGGCGCACCGAGGCACGGGGCCAAGGGGCGCCGACCGGAGCGGAAGCGGGCGACGGCAGGGATGGCGCAGGGGCGCTGGGAGCCGCCGGGGTTGGAGGCGAGGCGACCTGGGGGGAAGAGGGCGCGGCCACGGGCGCGAGGGCCACGGTGAGCGCGACGAGCGCGGGGAAAGGAGGAGACGGGGGCGGGACGGTCCGGCGCGGCAGGGGGGAAGAGGCCCCGGCCGTGGCCATGGCCAGCTAGGCGCGAGGGGAGGGGGCACGCGGGCGCGGCCGTGCGGAACGAGGCCGGCACGGGCACGGCCGCCCGGGGAGGAACCGGCGACGGCGTGGTCGGAGCGCGGGCGGTGACTGCGCGGGAAAAGGGGAACGAAGGGGAGGTGCTCACGGGGGGGAAATGTAGGGCACGGGCAGCGGGCGTGACGGCGGTCGGGGAGGACCGGCGAGGAGGAGGGCGGGGAGGCGTTCGGCGGCGACGGGGCGGTCCGGCGCGTGGCGGCGGTCTCCTCCCGATCCAGATCGGGGGGGAGGGAGGATATTTCGGGGGGGTGGGGGAGGCTGTCGGTGGGGAGTGGGGGGGAGTGGATAAGGGAGAGGAGTGGGGGGGGGCCGACCTGGGCCGGCCTGGTTGGCCCGATGGCCAGCTGGGCCGCGGTCCAGCAGGGGGGGCTTCCCTCCTTTTGTTTTTTTTTCTTTTTGGTTTTCTGTTTTTCTTTCCTTTTGTATTTTCTTTTATTATTTCTTTTCTGTTTAAATCATTTAATCCATTTAGCCATTTTATAAAAATATGCCTGTTGCACCATAATTACCTTTGTAATATTCGTCAACCACCGAACAATTTTATTTTAAATTTTGAAAATTTTTATTGTTTTCATCAATTTGAATTTTGAATTTGAACGGTTTCGAATTATTGCGAGGATAGCAACAGTAATCGGGATGACGTGCCATGATTAGCGTGGGATTACTGTAGCAAGATTATCTGGGCGTTACAGAGGGGGAGGAAGAGAAAGACGTATCGAGAGTGTGCGCGGTAGGCACAGAGGCACAACTAGCGAGTGTGTGTGTATGTGTGTGTGTTGAAAGAGGAGTAGATAGATTACTATCAAGATCGAGGTGCCACCCTACTCCTTCAGTGTCGGGTAGTGTGTGTGTGTGTGTGCATGAGAGAGAGAGAGAGAGAGAAGCCAATCAATAGATTAGTATCAAGATCGAGGTGTCACCCTACTCCTTCGGTGTCGGGATGTGTGTGTGTGGGTGTGTGGGGGGAGGGGCAGTGACACTTACATATCTCTACTCTTATAAAAAACAGAGTTGGTGATGATGGTGTTCCTGCCATCCTGTAATATAGGCCAACCGATTTATATCCGACGAATAGGAAGGAAACTATGGCAATTTTGCAAAAAGATATCCACACCCCTCTCCACATTTGCAAATAAGGCATTCCCTCGTTCATCCTTTTCTCCACAAGATAAATTACTCATACAAATGCATCTTGATGTTACATGCAACGCATGGGCATCTTGCTAGTAGGGAGAAGGAGTTTGTGTGACACATATCTAGCTATATTAAGGGATAGGTAGATAGCATGTGTGCGAGACATACTTCAAGCATCACGAAGATAAACAAATGGTGTGCATGCAAGTGTCGGAAAAAATGAAGCGAGAAACAATGTGTACGCGCGCGTGTGTGTGTGTGTTTGTGTGTGTGTGTGTGTGTGTGTGTGTGTGTGTGTGTGTGAGAGAGAGAGAGAGAGAGAGAAATCTCAAAACAAAAGGTGCTCTGCTAGAATCCCATTGTATGTATTCATATGGTTCCAGAACTCGAGTTATACTTTGAGACATTAGTGGTTGTGGGTGGGCGGAATTAAAGGGGTGGGCGTGTTCGACAGAGAGAGAGTGTGTGTTTCTGTGTGAGAGACTTGTAGGATGGGGTAGAAAGATGAATTCTAACCTTGACGGAGGGAGAGAAATACATGAAGTGCGCGTGTGTGACTCCGATGCCCACAGGGAAATGAGATATGTATGCGTGTGAGAGAGATTGCACAATTCATTTACGTATCACTATCTAGAGATCGTGGACGTGCATCGCTTGAACATAAATCAATATCTACTTTGTATCGTGGCCAAAGGTAAAATATCGATTCAACGCTATAAATATTGGACACTCACATATCACATTTTTTTCTATCTAAATAAACCTTTTCAGTTGTGCATGCCAAAGTTACAGTGATGTTTCTTCAAACAACCAATGTAGATATCATGTACATGCACCATTGTTACTCTTGCATTCAAATTCATTAGTCTTGGATGATTTAAGGTTCTATTATGAAGTAATATATGTAATATTCATATATGAATTCAACGGTACGCAATTTATGAAATGGAGGCTATGTAGACATATGAGGTAACACTTTTAAGTAGTGGACTACAATATCCATTTCTTTTGTGGGACTACAATATCCATTTCTTTTTGTGCGCCTCTACACTAACACGTCAATGCATTATGTTTAAAGTAAATAACCAATGGCACTAAATTATCTATTTACGTGAGAAATGCATAGGCTGAGTGTTTGATCCTTTTTTTGTGAACGCGTCTCTACACCCGTACGATTGGCCGCGCCCGTGTGAACGTCCAAGTTATCGGCGCATCATCCCGAGTTATTGTCTTTTTTTCTGGGGTGAACTTCACACCAGTTATTAACTGCTGACCCATGCCCCGTGTACACAGTCTCGCATGACATTCCCGCTAGCACGGTCCAAAAATAGTTGAAACTGGATACGAACGATCCCGCAGGCGGCAAAATCTCCCCCCTCCTTCTAAAATTTCCGCCGCCTAATCTTTAGCATGCGAAATTCCCATTTTTGTCCTTGGTGCACAGAGACCAACAATTACAATACCGCCCTCATCTACATAATAGGTCGGGGCTGCTTTGGTAACTTCTGGTTCCCCCTACCACACGGCACCCCCATTTCCTCTCCCCCTCCCGCAAAAACGACTAACTCCACAACACTAGAGAATCTTACATCACGCCGTCCGTACTTCATCGGCCTTTCTACCCCTCCCCTCTTGAAACCCTAGACTGCTCATCCACCGGCGTACCAGAGCCCATTCACTGCCAGCGGCGTCCACCTGGCCGGATTTGCTTCTCCGCCGCATCTACCCCTCCCACCTCCCCTAGAAACAAGTAGACTGTTCATTCACCACTCTGCCACAGCCCATTCAGTGTCGGCCTTGTCCATGGCGCCGGATCTGCTTCGCCGGTACACTCGTCAACCGTAGCGCATCTGCAGCGGCTCATTTGTACTCCCCACCGGTGACGCTTCGTCCATACCCCCCCCCCCGGAGCCGCCCCACCGACGCCCCTATCGATGGCCTCTGATCCTCTTCGCCAACACCTTCCTCAACCCTACCGGAGCCGCTTCGCCGACACCATCGTCAACCCTACCGGAGTAGCTTCGCCTATACCATTCTCAACCCTACCGGGGCTGCTTTGCCAACTCACAAGTCCACGGCCTCAGATCCGCTTCCTCGCACCCTCGTCCAACCTTCCAGAGCAGCTTCTGACATCCTGTCCATGGCCGTAGATCTGCATCGTCGACACCATCCTTAACCCAACCACCGGAGCAGCTTCACCGACGCCCTCGTCAATGGCCACAGATCCGCTTCACCCACACCATAGTCCACCCTACTGGAGCCGCTCCACAAACACCCTACTCAACGGTTCTAGATCTCCTTACCGGACACCGACAGCCAGCGCGGCGCCATCACCCTTGACGTTTCTAACCTGATTCCCACCGTTTGGCAAGATGCCAAGCACCTGCCACGGCCTAGGTACTTGTCACCTTTAAGCCCGTCCAGCATCACCTGCCCGATGTACTTCAAATATACTAACAGGTCACTGTTACCTGTTATGCAGCTGGCAAAAACTACAAGGACGATGTTTCTTCTGGATCTAACATCTTGGTCAACCAAGATCCTGGACTGAGGCATTGCTATGATCTTGTAAGTGTGTCTCTCTCTATTGTATTATTGTGTGCCTACCAGCGTGCTTTGCTAGGATTTTCAACCAGTAATCCCTTTTTGCAGACAATGATTTCTAATACTGGCTACTAAATTAGATATGTAGATGTCATACATGATACTACCTCGTACCTCCGTTCGTAAATATAAGTCTTTCTAGAGATTCCACTATAGGCTACATACGGAGCAAAATGAGTGAATCTACACTCGAAAATGCAACTATATACATCTGTATGTGGTCCATACTGGAATCTCTACAAAGACATATATTTGGGAACAAAGGCAGTACATTACACAAAATCGTAGGTGGTGTGACGCCCCCGATTCAATCGTACACTAATCATGCACGCAAATGTGTATGATCAAGATCAGGGACTCACGGGAAGATATCACAACACAACTCTAAAACATAAATAAGTCATACAAGCATCATAATACAAGCCAGGGGCCTCGAGGGCTCGAATACAAGTGCTCGATCATAGACGAGTCAGCGGAAGCAACAACATCTGAGTACAGACATAAGTTAAACAAGTTTGCCTTAAGAAGGCTAGCACAAACTGGGATACAGATCGAAAGAAGCGTAGGCCTCCTGCCTGGGATCCTCCTAACTACTCTTGGTCGTCGTCAGCGGCCTGCACGTAGTAGGCATCTCCAGTGTAGTAATCGTCGTCGACGGTGGCGTCTGGCTCCTGGACTCCAGCATCTGGTTGCGACAACCAGAAAGAAAGGAAAGGGGGAAAAAAGGGGGGAGAAAGCAACCGTGAGTACTCATCCAAAGTACTCGCAAGCAAGGAACTACACTACATATGCATGGGTATATGTGTAAGGAGGCCATATCGGTGGACTGAACTGCAGAATGCCAGAATAAGAGGGGGATAGCTAGTCCTATCGAAGACTATGCTTCTGGCAGCCTCCGTCTCGCAGCATGTAGAAGAGAGTAGATTGAAGTCCTCCAAGTAGCATCTCCAAGTAGCATCTCCAAGTAGCATCTCCAGTAGCATCTCCAGTAGCATCGCATAGCATAATCCTACCCGGCAATCCTCCCCTCGTCGCCCTGTGGAAAAGCGATCACCAGGTTGTCTGTGGAACTTGGAAGGGTGTGTTTTATTAAGTATCCGGTTCTAGTTGTCATAAGGTCAAGGTACAACTCCAAGTCGTCCTGTTACCGAAGATCACGGCTATTCGAATAGATTAACTTCCCTGCAGGGGTGCACCAACTTACCCAACACGCTTGATCCCATTTGGCCGGACACACTTTCCTGGGTCATGCCCGGCCTCGGAAGATCAACACGTCGCAGCCCCACCTAGGCAAAACAGAGAGGCCAGCACGCCGGTCTAAACCTAAGCGCACAGGGGTCTGGGCCCATCGCCCATAGCACACCTGCATGTTGTGAGGGCGGCCGGAAGCAGACCTAGCCTAGCAGGCGTTCCAGTCCAATCCGGCGCGCGCCGCTCCGTCGCTGACGTCTGAAGTGCTTCGGCTGATACCACGACGTCGGGATACCCATAACTACTCCCACGTAGATGGTTAGTGCGTATAGGCTCGTAGCCAACTCAGATCAAATACCAAGATCTCGTTAAGCGTGTTAAGTATCCGCGAACGCCGAACAGGGCCAGGCCCACCTCTCTCCTAGGTGGTCTCAACCTGCCCTGCCGCTCCGCCACAAAGTAACAGTCGGGGGCCGTCGAGAACCCAGGCCCACCTCTACCGGGATGGAGCCACCTGCCCCTTCAGCCCCCATCTCCGAACAGTATCACAGGTAATGTAATAGTGTAAAGTATATAGTATATACCCGTGATCACCTCCCGAAGTGATCACAGCCCAGTAGTATAGCATGGCAGACGGACAAGAGTGTAGGGCCACTGATGGAACTCTAGCATCCTATACTAAGCAGTAGGATAGCAGGTAAAGGTAACAACAGTAATAGCAAGGACAGGCTATGCAGTAGTATAGGATTAACTGAAAGCAGTAACATACTACACTACTCTAATGCAAGCAGTATAGAGAAGAGTAGGCGATATCTGGTGATCAAAGGGGGGGCTTGCCTGGTTGCTCTGGCAAGAGAGAGGGGTCGTCAACTCTGTAGTCGAACTGGGCAGCAGCAGCGTCGGTCTCATAGTCTACCGGAGAGAAGAGGGGGAAGAAACAATAAATATAATACAAACATAAGCATGACGGTGCATGACAAGACAAGTAACGGTGCTAGGGGTGCCCTAACGCGGTATGAGGTGGTGCCGGTTAAGGGGGGAAACATCCGGGAAAAGATCCTCGGTGTTTCGTGTTTTCGGACAGAGGAGCCGGAGGGGGAAAGTTGCGAGTTCGATAGGTTAGGGGGGTGTGGCGGACGAACGGGCTACGTATCCGGGTTCGTCACGTTGTTCTGAGCAACTTTCATGTACAAAGTTTTTCCATCGGAGTTACGGTTTAATTTATATTAATTTTCAAAGTTTTAAATCATTTTTGAAATTAACAGAATAAAATTAATTTGGAAATGCCACTATGATGTCAACATGACATCAGGGTGATGTCAGTAGTCAACAGTCAGTTGACTTGGTCAAACTGACGCGTGGGTCCCGGTTGTCATTGACTTAGGTTAACTAAACAGGATTAGTTAGTTTAATAAGTGATTAGGTTAATTAACTGATCTAATTAAGTTAACTAATTATTTATTTATTTATTTATTTTTATTATGTTTTTTTGTTCTTTTTTTTAACAGGGGCGTGGGTGGGGGGCCCCACTGGGCAGTGGCCCATAGGGCCAAACGGGCGCGGGCGGTGGATCAGGTGCGGGGCGCCAGGACGCCCGCCCGCAGAGACGGGGGCTGTCCGCCTCCGGTGGAAGTGGCGAGGCCGCGGCGAGTGGCCGGAGCGGCGGGAGCCAGAGGCGGAGACGAGCAACGCGCGGTGGTGCCGGAGCACAACCAGGGCGTGAGCGGGGCACGCGGCCCAGGCGCGGTGCGGGGACAAGGCCGCGGCATAGCGCGCGCGCGAGGGATGGCAAGAGGTGGTTGCGGCAGAGCCGCGTGACTACGGGTGCGCGGCGTCAGGGGGACAACGGGCGCGGAAGCCGAACGACGCCGGTGGGCGCGGGCAGCGCGATGGCCAGGAGCGCGCGGGGCGATGGCCGGTGCTAGGGCCGCGGCGACGAGCGCGAGCACGCGCAGCGCGGGCAGGAGGGGTCGCGCGAGGGAGAGGGGAGGGGAAGAGGCTCACATCGAGCCTGTAGTTGTGTAAGCGCGTGCTCGGGGAGGGCCTGAGGTAGACGGACGGCGGCGACGAGGTCGGGGTCGTCCAGTAAGGCGGCACCGACGATGTCGGGGCGGTCCGGGGCGACGTCGAGGTGCAGGCGATGGAGACGGCGTGGCGGCACCGACGACGGCGAGGTGGCGGGGCGGCTCCGGCGTGGTGATCTCCGGCGACGGCGTCAAGTGGCGGTGCGGGTGCGCGCTGGGGGAGACGAGGGTAGAGAGGGGATCGATCCCGATCCAGGGGGATCGGGGGAGGGAGTGGGGCGAGTGGGGGGGTTAGGGTTACGGGGTGGGGATAAGGAGAGAGAGGAGGGGCCGGCTGGGCCGGCCTGATTGGCCCCGAGGCCATCTGGGCCGAGGCCCAGCGAGGGGGGGGCTATAATTTCTAGTCTTTCTTTTTTTTGTTCCTTTTCTTTTACTGTTTTATTTTATTCTAGTTTTATAAAACATAAAAGTTGTATCTTAAATAGTAACACTAATTATACCTCTGCCACAAAAAGGTTTAACCCCCAAATAATATAGTTTAGTATTTTATAAAATACCAACACATTTATTTATTTGTTTTACCTACAGTTTTAATTATTTGAATGCATTTAGACATTTTATAAAAATGTGGTTCCTCCACCAACATTACTTATGAATTATTTGTTACATTTAGAACATTTTAGTTTTGACTTTTGAAAACTTTAACTGTTTGACTTTATTTTGAATTTGAATTTGAATCGGTTTCGAACCAATGTGAGTTTAGCAACAGTAATCGTGGTGACGTGGCATCATTAGCAAAGGTTTACTGCAGCTTGATTATCCGGGCGTCACAATTCTCCTCCACTACAAGAAATCTCGTCCCGAGATTTAAGAGGGGAGTAAGGGGGAAGTTCTTGTTACGATATTCTAACGAGTCATCTCGGTCTTGGTTGCTCTTCTCGAAGAGATCGATCCATTACATTGATGTCTTCATTACTCTTCTTCCAGTCATCATGATGAAGTCAGCATCCTTTCTTCAGGATCTCCATCGTACTTACGAATAGGTAAGGGGCAGCTCGGCTACGACATAATGCTTATGAGGGAAACAATCTGGGGTTAACCCATGAATGAGCATAAGATTATCTCTCGAGTTGAACATATAAAATACATCGAGAGTAAGGTACGAAGGTACAATAAGAGGTTCCAAGCGGATAGGTGGTTGCTCGAAGTCCGAACCATAGTGAGAAAGGGGTTCAGAGTAGCGACAGTAAATATTGCGTCTGATACCATAATAGAGCACTAGGAAGGTGGCCCATGAATTAAATACGAAACCAAGCGTGGGGGAATAACCACTAGAAACAGGGTCGTACAGGAGAGTCAGGTTTCGATCCAGTGGACCTGTGGGTTATGGGCCCACCATGTGGGTTAGAAGTAGGAAGGGCGGAGACGTCTTGCGTGATCATGCAAGCTAGGCATGTCAGGGGGGGTAGCCTGTCGATTATGTCGGCGACAACGTCGATACCAAGGGCGAGGGACGAAGAGAACTACTTTCCTGCTCGTTGAACGAGGCGGGCCAAGAGGCAAAGTTCTCATCCATCGGCGGTTACCGAAATGCCATCAACAATAGAAACAGGGTCTCACTGTCAGAGTTGTACACCGAGGTGTTTACCTATGCAGTGAATTATTACTGCTTAGATTATATAGATCACAAGAAAGGTTAAAACAAATAATGGAAAGGAAAACGTGTTTAAACACATATATCAGGGGTATATCCTTCCCAAGGACAAGCAGAGCATGATATCCTTGGCAGGATATAATGTAGAAAACTCCTTAGGAAAGGGGAGAGAAATTTCATGACATTACCGATGCAACGGTGTTTGGGTAATTGAGCAAGTAACATTTAGCATTGGGCTTCAAATGTTCTTGTTGAGAATCGAAGCACCATTGACATGCTTCGAGATAGCATTGACATGGTCTTCATGTAAAGGTCATACTTCGGATACACAAAGGATTCATCAGGAATAACTTATAGAATAAGTCTTACAATTTCCTCATGGATGAATGGATAACCTTGCTGAAAAGGAATCTATAATGATAGGTCCTCCAGCCAGGGGGGGTGCTAGGCATGACATCATGTTACCGGGTCATCGAACGACAAACAACATAACTCCTGGAAAGTTGTCCCAACCATCATATCTGACCGAGATTCAGATCCAATTGGTGTCATGATGCCTCAGACTCAGGATGTCTGAGAAGAAAAGGCGCAACACAAATCGTTGAAATGGCATTGCAAGATTCTCGGGAAATGAACTATGGGAGCGGGTTCCTGAAACAATAGTTCATCATTAAACTAAGGAGAGGTGAGGAGGTGGCTGATTGACTCAGCGACAATTCATTGAGATTTTCAAAAGATGGATTTCCACAATAATGTGAACAAGAAGATGACACTTGTTGATTGAAATGATATAATGTTGTATGCTCGAGGAAAACATACATAATTAAACATTGGTTGACCGGTGCACCCGAAATATGGGTTGGGTTGCACGGCCAATGTTAGAGTGGTGATTCAATTATCGAAAGACTTAGAATGATCTATCACCCATTCACTTCAAAGCGATAGGGTTGCTAGAAGTTTTGAATTCACACGTCATAGCTCAATTGTCAGTATTCCGGTTGAAAACAATACGGGGACCAAGGAATGAACGAAGATGGCAAGAAGTATTATGATATCAAGAATTCTTAAGAGGTGGTGAAATTCTCACCACATTCTTGACAAAAAGAGATGGTAATACTCCCGAGGTAAGGAAGATCAACTGCTGGGTAGCAGGGATCTCAAGGTTTACACAAAACACGAACAAGTTGTGTTGAACGGAAGGCAATAAAGTGGTCGATGAGAACAGGAATCATCGAGGGGCAAGGATGGTATTACCCATCATGAATTCAATTGAATTCCTGGAAGAGCTCATAAGGTTGATGATGATCACGACACATTTGTCGAGAGGTTTCATGCAGATGTAATCAACCAGCGACGACATCAAGTCAGAGGAATGATGAAGCAAGAGGTTATTGGAACCACAGTTACGACACAAACTCGAACTCAAGCTGGTTGTTTAAGGTGAAAGGGTATGACGAGGAAAATCGACGTAAGCTTAGCTATCGTCGCAAATTGGTGCTCCGAGAATAAGGACCAGGTAGCACAGGTAGAATCGTCACGACAATGATATAGCCAAACAGGCTAGGAATGGCGTGATCGGGTACAAACTCGTAGTTGTAGAAGCTTACTGAAGAGTTGTTGAACCGTAGTGCGGACTCGGTTCAGTTATCGGTGTCTTTGAGTGTTTAATAACTCAGAGCCCGTAAAAAAATGGAATCAGTGGGAAGGTAGTACTTGATGAACTCATAAAAAGTTATGCAGTTCCATAATAATCTCGAGATACCAGGGGGGTAATACTCGACACAAGGTCAAAGTAAAGGTTGGACTGGTGTATTGATCCATAGAAGACAATTGTTTTAACTTGTCCGAGAAATGGAATCAAAGAAGAACAATCATGGTCGGAACCACGGTTGCAAGGGATCAATTCACAGATACCATATGTTAGTTATCAAGGAAATAGTTATTATTTCAAGAAGCTTCCATGATAGGATATACATCGCGTCCATGGGCATGAACACAAAGTTCAAGGTCGACTCCCACTTCCTCAATGCATAACCTTTCATTCACTTCTCGCGTTCGATGAAGTTGCAGTGCTGAAATTTTATCTGGCGAAGCACCAGAAGAGTATTAATCGTGAAAACTTTCGGGTTCACACGGTTTGGAGAAAGCATATGTTCAACCCATAGGGGCTTCTTAGAAACATATACCACAATCTTTAGGAGTAATTAACTCAAACTCGATGGCAGAGCATGGTTGAGAAAAGCAGAGGATACAACTTAACAAAGGCATTATGTATCAGGGGAAGAACTCACAAGGTGATCAAATGTGAAGGACACTGTCGGATAACAATCCAACAAAGGACTTGATGGTCCACAAAGGATCTGATATGAGTATCGATACTCAACCAGAAGAGGAAGGAATGCAAATGCAACAGGTTATGGAAGCATCTGAATAATTCACAGCTTAAATGCAAAGGAATTATGATCTCCAAAACAAAGGATCAGAAGCAGACGTTCTGATCAAGGATGGATCAATTGAATATACCAGAGGCACAATCGATGACAGATAGTTTGGTCGAGAACCAACTCATGTTCAAAATGACGTCTGAGCCGGAAGGATGAATTCTAGGATCTATTTGAGGATTGCGAGAATCCGCAACATATTGAATCAACAGACTCAAAATGATAATGACAAGGTATGCCATTAAGATTACGAGACTTATGGGATTAATCATATTGCAAGCAAGCAAGAATTTCAAGAGCAAATGGCTCCAGAGGATTTTCGGAAGATCAAATAGTATTTTGAAGACTTTTGTGAAACACGTGAACAACTGGGGGATGAGCGGATACTCGATAAGTGCGAGAATTTATTTGAAGGGGTATTCATGCAGCAAGGAACTGCAGGGCAGTAAGCGTAAAGAATTCTCGGAATATCGAAGAGTATTTCAGGACATCTTGTAATAACAAGATCAATGGGGGATGATCATATGAATGGCAAGTGTAAGTAGTTATCCATACGGATTTATCGGTGGTCAGGAATAGCAAAAGTGATGGGCACAAAGTCTCGAGAGAACATCAGAGAGTATCTTCGGAATCTTCTGATGTAGCAGGCGATCCTCTGCAATAAGGGGCTCTTCGGGTGGATGCGATCACGAGATCCTAATCTTAGAGTTAGCAAATTCATTTAACCCGAATAGTAGAGAGATCAGAGTCCCAGAGTATAGACGAGGAATAAAAGATCCTAATACCACCCAATGGCGACGTGGGCCCATGGGCCACACAGCCAAGTTAGTAAAAGTTTTGTAAAGTCTAGACTCGACTTCGGCCAAGGAGTGTGGAAGGGGGATTCCTACAGGCAGTCGGCTCTGATACCAACTTGTGACGCCCCCGATTCAATCGTACACTAATCATGCACGCAAATGTGTACGATCAAGATCAGGGACTCACGGGAAGATATCACAACACAACTCTAAACATAAATAAGTCATACAAGCATCATAATACAAGCCAGGGGCCTCGAGGGCTCGAATACAAGTGCTCGATCATAGACGAGTCAGCGGAAGCAACAATATCTGAGTACAGACATAAGTTAAACAAGTTTGCCTTAAGATGGCTAGCACAAACTGGGATACAGATCGAAAGAGGCGCAGGCCTCCTGCCTGGGATCCTCCTAACTACTCCTGGTCGTCGTCAGCGGCCTGCACGTAGTAGGCACCTCCAGTGTAGTAGTCGTCGTCGACGGTGGCGTCTGGCTCCTGGACTCCAGCATCTGGTTGCGACAACCAGAAAGAAAGGAAAGGGGGAAAAAGGGGGGAGAAAGCAACCGTGAGTACTCATCCAAAGTACTCGCAAGCAAGGAACTACACTACATATGCATGGGTATATGTGTAAGAAGGCCATATCGGTGGACTGAACTGCAGAATGCCAGAATAAGAGGGGGATAGCTAGTCCTATCGAAGACTATGCTTCTGGCAGCCTCCGTCTCGCAGCATGTAGAAGAGAGTAGATTGAAGTCCTCCAAGTAGCATCTCCAAGTAGCATCTCCAAGTAGCATCTCCAGTAGCATCTCCAGTAGCATCGCATAGCATAATCCTACCCGGCAATCCTCCCCTCGTCGCCCTGTGGAAAAGCGATCACCAGGTTGTCTGTGGAACTTGGAAGGGTGTGTTTTATTAAGTATCCGGTTCTAGTTGTCATAAGGTCAAGGTACAACTCCAAGTCGTCCTGTTACCGAAGATCACGGCTATTCGAATAGATTAACTTCCCTGCAGGGGTGCACCAACTTACCCAACACGCTTGATCCCATTTGGCCGGACACACTTTCCTGGGTCATGCCCGACCTCGGAAGATCAACACATCGCGGCCCCACCTAGGCAAAACAGAGAGGCCAGCACGCCGGTCTAAACCTAAGCGCACAGGGGTCTGGGCCCATCGCCCATAGCACACCTGCACGTTGCGAGGGCGGCCGGAAGCAGACCTAGCCTAGCAGGCGTTCCAGTCCAATCCGGCGCGCGCCGCTCCGTCGCTGACGTCTGAAGTGCTTCGGCTGATACCACGACGCCGGGATACCCATAACTACTCCCACGTAGATGGTTAGTGCGTATAGGCTCGTAGCCAACTCAGATCAAATACCAAGATCTCGTTAAGCGTGTTAAATATCCGCGAACGCCGAACAGGGCCAGGCCCACCTGTCTCCTAGGTGGTCTCAACCTGCCCTGCCGCTCCGCCACAAAGTAACAGTCGGGGGCCGTCGAGAACCCAGGCCCACCTCTACCGGGATGGAGCCACCTGCCCCTTCAGCCCCCATCTCCGAACAGTATCACAGGTAATGTAATAGTGTAAAGTATATAGTATATACCCGTGATCACCTCCCGAAGTGATCACAGCCCAGTAGTATAGCATGGCAGACGGACAAGAGTGTAGGGCCACTGATGGAACTCTAGCATCCTATACTAAGCAGTAGGATAGCAGGTAAAGGTAACAACAGTAATAGCAAGGACAGGCTATGCAGTAGTATAGGATTAACTGAAAGCAGTAACATACTACACTACTCTAATGCAAGCAGTATAGAGAAGAGTAGGCGATATCTGGTGATCAAAGGGGGGGCTTGCCTGGTTGCTCTGGCAAGAGAGAGGGGTCGTCAACTCTGTAGTCGAACTGGGCAGCAGCAGCGTCGGTCTCATAGTCTACCGGAGAGAAGAGGGGGAAGAAACAATAAATATAATACAAACATAAGCATGACGGTGCATGACAAGACAAGTAACGGTGCTAGGGGTGCCCTAACGCGGTATGAGGTGGTGCCGGTTAAGGGGGGAAACATCCGGGAAAAGATCCCCGGTGTTTCGTGTTTTCGGACAGAGGAGCCGGAGGGGGAAAGTTGCGAGTTCGATAGGTTAGGGGTGTGTGGCGGACGAACGGACTGCGTATCCGGGTTCGTCTCGTTGTTCTGAGCAACTTTCATGTACAAAGTTTTTCCATCGGAGTTACGGTTTAATTTATATTAATTTTCAAAGTTTTAAATCATTTTTGAAATTAACAGAATAAAATTTATTTGGAAATGCCACTATGATGTCAACATGACATCAGGGTGATTCAGCAGTCAACAGTCAGTTGACTTGGTCAAACTGACGCGTGGGTCCCGGTTGTCATTGACTTAGGTTAACTAAACAGGATTAGTTAGTTTAATAAGTGATTAGGTTAATTAACAGATCTAATTAAGTTAACTAATTATTTATTTATTTATTTATTTTTATTATGTTTTTTTTGTTCTTTTTTTTTAACAGGGGCGTGGGTGGGGGGCCCCACTGGGCAGTGGCCCATAGGGCCAAACGGGCGCGGGCGATGGATCAGGTGCGGGGCGCCAGGACGCCCGCCCGCAGAGACGGGGGCTGTCCGCCTCCGGTGGAAGTGGCGAGGCCACGGCGAGTGGCCGGAGCGGCGGGAGCCAGAGGCGGAGACGAGCAACGCGCGGTGGTGCCGGAGCACAACCAGGGCGTGAGCGGGGCACGCGGCCCAGGCGCGGTGCGGGGACAAGGCCGCGGCATAGCGCGCGCGCGAGGGATGGCAAGAGGTGGTTGCGGCAGAGCCGCGTGACTACGGGTGCGCGGCGTCAGGGGGACAACGGGCGCGGAAGCCGAACGACGCCGGTGGGCGCGGGCAGCGCGGTGGCCAGGAGCGCGCGGGGCGATGGCCGGTGCTAGGGCCGCGGCGACGAGCGCGAGCACGCGCAGCGCGGGCAGGAGGGGTCGCGCGAGGGAGAGGGGAGGGGAAGAGGCTCACATCGAGCCTGTAGTTGTGTAAGCGCGTGCTCGGGGAGGGCCTGAGGTAGACGGACGGCGGCGACGAGGTCGGGGTCGTCCAGTAAGGCGGCACCGACGATGTCGGGGCGGTCCGGGGCGACGTCGAGGTGCAGGCGATGGAGACGGCGTGGCGGCACCGACGACGGCGAGGTGGCGGGGCGGCTCCGGCGTGGTGATCTCCGGCGACGGCGTCGAGCGGCGGTGCGGGTGCGCGCTGGGGGAGACGAGGGTAGAGAGGGGATCGATCCCGATCCAGGGGGATCGGGGGAGGGAGTGGGGCGAGTGGGGGGGGGTTAGGGTTACGGGTGGGGATAAGGAGAGAGAGGAGGGGCCGGCTGGGCCGGCCTGATTGGCCCCGAGGCCATCTGGGCCGAGGCCCAGCGAGGGGGGGGCTATAATTTCTAGTCTTTCTTTTTTTTGTTCCTTTTCTTTTACTGTTTTATTTTATTCTAGTTTTATAAAACATAAAAGTTGTATCTTAAATAGTAACACTAATTATACCTCTGCCACAAAAAGGTTTAACCCCCAAATAATATAGTTTAGTATTTTATAAAATACCAACACATTTATTTATTTGTTTTACCTACAGTTTTAATTATTTGAATGCATTTAGACATTTTATAAAAATGTGGTTCCTCCACCAACATTACTTATGAATTATTTGTTACATTTAGAACATTTTAGTTTTGACTTTTGAAAACTTTAACTGTTTGACTTTATTTTGAATTTGAATTTGAATCGGTTTCGAACCAATGTGAGTTTAGCAACAGTGATCGTGGTGACGTGGCATCATTAGCAAAGGTTTACTGTAGCTTGATTATCCGGGCGTCACAGGTGGCATGTAGGAATTCTAGTGCACTACATTAGGCTCCCTTAGAGTGCCTGCTAGTCCAGCATATAGAGTCATGGCTAGTTTATGCTAGGCGCACAATCATTAATTGGTGGTTTAAATATGCGCAAGGGATATGCAGTGTATTATCACGTTGAGATGTCTAAAATTAGCCGTGTTAACTTGCAGATAGGGTTACACATTGAAAAAGTACAAGATGTATGTGGCAATTTCATGGAACATGGCAAAAAAAAAGGAGAGGCAGCGGTGAGCCTATACAGTGTGTTATGGTAGGTCATTCCTCCATTGCAATTATCGTGACATATTATTTGTATGTCAATTCTATTGGCCAAGTGTCTTAGGGACAGTTATTACGAGTTATCCTAAGAAAATAAGCACCTGTGAATATAAGCTCCATGTAATAAGCCAAACAGTTCTTTTCATTGCCTTCCTTTTCAGCTTATCTTTGGTATGATCAGTGAAAAGTCTAGATTGCATTGTATTTTTCATTTTGCCGCCCATATGAAAATTAATTTGACTTGCAAACATCAAAAATTGAACCCAGTGCAGTAATTAATATGATATGAAAATAGACCATCACTATTTCTTCAAAATGCAAATACAAAGATACCATCTACTTGGCACAATCTACTTTGGTCAATGTCTTCCATAGAGATCTCATTGCCTAATTTAAACGAAGAACGCATGACCCACATTTAAATGAAGAATAATTATTTATTGAAATCAATGGTTCAAGTGGTTGGTTATTATCATATAGCAGCACCACCTGAAAACATCATATAGCCGTAGCAGCAGCAGCTCATAGAAACTCATCATACAGCAACATCAGTGTGCAAATCATCATATACCAGCAGCAGCTCATAGCAATTCCTCATATAGCAGCAGCAAGAGCAGCTCATAGCAATTCATCATATAGCAGGAGCAGGAGCAGCTCATAGCAATTCATCATACAGCAGCAGCAGGAGCAGCTTATAGCAACTCATCATATAGCAGCCACAACAGCTCATAGCAATTCATCATATAGAAGCAACAGCTCAGAGCAATTCATCATATAGCAGCAATAGCTCATAGCAATTATCATATAGCAGCAGCAGGAGCAGCTCATAGCAATGCATCATATAGCAGCAGCAGAAGCGGCTCATAGCAATTCATCGTATAGTGGATCAGAATGAAAATTTGGCAAAAAACAGAGGAGATCCTCACCTTGTTGGACGAGCTCATCCTTCAACAGCACCTCAAGGCCACGACCTGGGAGGAGGAGAGGGGGAATAAGGTGCCTTCTGCCGCAGTGTGGCATTAGCCGTAGTTGTGCGGCGCCCACCGGAGTAGTGCGTTCGACGGACCACAGTGGAGCAGCTGCTGGAGACCATGAGAATGAGGGGCGGCACCATAGGGAGGAGCATCCGGGGAGATTTGCCCCTACCTGCCGTCCATGTAGCCTAACTAGACAGAGCATCGTCGACGACCAGGTGTGACGCCCCCGATTCAATCATACACTAATCATGCACGCAAATGTGTACGATCAAGATCAGGGACTCACGGGAAGATATCACAACACAACTCTAGACACAAATTAAAATAATACAAGCTTTATATTACAAGCCAGGGGCCTCGAGGGCTCGAATACAAAAGCTCGAATACACAAGTCAGCGGAAGCAATAATATCTGAGTACAGACATAAGTTAAACAAGTTGCCATAAGATGGCTAGCACAAACTGGGATAAAGATCGAAAGAGGCGCAGGCCTCCTGCCTGGGATCCTCCTAAACTACTCCTGGTCGTCCTCAGTGGCCTGCACGTAGTAGTAGGCACCTCCGGTAGTAGGAGTCGTCGTCGAAGGTGGCGTCTGGCTCCTGGGCTCCAGCATCTGGTTGTGGCAACCAGGTAGAAGGGAAAGGGGGGAAAAGGGGGAGAAAAGCAACCGTGAGTACTCATCCAAAGTACTCGCAAGCAAGGAGCTACACTACATATGCATGGGTATATGTGTAAAGGGCCATATCAGTGGACTGAACTGCAGAATGCCAGAATAAGAGGGGGATAACTAATCCTGTCGAAGACTACGCTTCTGGCAGCCTCCGTCTTGCAGCATGTAGAAGAGAGTAGATTGAAGTCCTCCAAGTAGCATCGCCAAGTAGCATCTCCAAGTAGCATCGCATAGCACAATCCTACCCGACGATCCTCCCCTCGTCGCCCTGTGGAAAAGCGATCACCGGGTTGTCTGTGGAACTTGGAAGGGTGTGTTTTATTAAGTATCCGGTTCTAGTTGTCATAAGGTCAAGGTACAACTCCAAGTCGTCCTGTTACAGAAGATCACAGCTATTCGAATAGATTAACTTCCCTGCAGGGGTGCACCACATAACCCAACACGCTTGATCCCATTTGGCCGGACACACCTTTCTGGGTCATGCCCCGCCGCGGAAGATCAACACGTCGCAGCCCCACCTAGGCATAACAGAGAGGTCAGCACGCCGGTCTAAACCTAAGCGCACAGGGGTCTAGGCCCATCGCCCTGAGCACACCTGCACGTTGCGTGGGCGGCCAGAAGCAGACCTAGCCTAGTGGCGTTCCAGTCCAATCCGGTGTGCGCCGCTAAGTCGCTGACGTCACGAAGTGCTTCGGCTGATACCACGACGCCGGGATACCCATAACTACTCCCGCGTAGATGGTTAGTGCGTATAGACCAGTGCCAGACTCAGATCAAATACCAAGATCTCGTTAAGCGTGTTATTATGAAGCAACCGTGAACGCCGACCAGGGCCAGGCCCACCTCTCGCCTAGGTGGTCTCAACCTGCCCTGTCGCTCCGCCACAAAGTAACAGTCGGGGGCCGTCGGGAACCCAGGCCCACCTCTACCGGGATGGAGCCACCTGTCCTTCCAGCCCCCACATCGGAATCACTTGCGGGTACTCAATGAGCTGACCCGACTTTAGTCACCATCTGTATAGTATGTATGTATGTTTACTATATACCCGTGATCACCTCCTGAGTGATCACGGCCCAATAGTATAGCAAGGCAGACTGACAAGAATGTAGGGCCAATGATGATAAACTAGCATCCTATACTAAGCATTTAGGACTGCGGGTAAGGTATCAATGATTGTAGCAACAATGACAGGCTATGCATCAGAATAGGATTAACGGAAAGCAGTAACATGCTACACTACTCTAATGCAAGCAGTATAGAAGAGAATAGGCGATATCTGGTGATCAAAGGGGGGGCTTGCCTGATTGCTCTGGCAAGAGAGAGGGGCCGTCGGTGACGTAGTCGTACTGGGCAGCAGCGGCATTGGTCTCGGTGTCTAGCGGAAGAAGAGGGGGGAAGAAACAATGAATACTTAGCAAGCAAGTGTATAACAGGACAACAAGCAGAGCTAGACGTGTTCTAACGCGGTATGAGGTGATACCGGTGAAGGGGGGAAACATCCGGGAATGTATCACCGGTGTTCCGTGTTTTCGGGCAGAGGATCCGGAGGGGGAAAGTTGCGAGTTTGATATGTTAGGGGTGTGTGGCGGACGAACGGGTTGCGTATCCGGATTCGTCTCGTCGTTCTGAGCAACTTTCATGTTGAAAATATTTTAAAGCCTTTTTTTTATTTTCGTTCTGGGGTGGGGCCTGCTTGTCATAGGGCCAATGGCCTTAGCGGGCATGGGCGTGCGGGTGCGGGCGTGCACCCGAGCGGTTGCAGCGGGCGACGGGCGCCGCGTGCAGGGGGTGCAGGCGCAACCCGAGGGCGCTGGGCGCGCGCGGTGCACGCCGGCGCCGGCGGCCAGGCCAAGGAAGGCGGCGGAGGAACGACTGCGGTGGCGGGCAAGGCCCGGGGCGAAGGCCTCGACAGCGGGCATGCGAAACCAGGGCGCGAGCGGCCCACGACCAGCGCGCCGGCCGGCGGGGAGTGGCGCTAGGCGGCGGGCTCGGTAACGGCGGAGCTAGCAGCAACAACAACAAATCGAGGGGGAGGACGGAGGGGGAACGTGGTGCTGCTCACAGCGTTGCAGGGGAGGCTCGATGAGGCCGGGGACGACCGGAGTCGGGCGGATCAACGCGGAGGAGCTGTGTTGGCCGAAGATGAAGACGAGGTTGATACAGACGTTGCGGTGGCTCCCTGCTGGATCCAGTGGGTGAAGACAACGAGGCGGACGATGACGGAGCTCGCGGGCCAGCTTACAGGGGCGCCGGGACGATGGAGAGCGCGGGAACAGAGGTGGGGGCGGGATCGGGCCCCTGGGCGCAGGCGGGCGCCCAGATCGAGCGGGGGATGAGCGGCTCGGGCGCCGCGGCAGCGCCAAGGCGGTGGTGTTCCGGGCGGCGGCGGCGGCGGTTCGATCCCCCGATCCAATCGGGGGGCGCAGAGGAGGGGAGAGGGGGAGGCGATAGCAGCCTGGCGGCGCCAGCGACGGGCGCCGTCGTCGAGGTCGCGGGACGGCACAGGATCGGGGTCCCTCCCGTTGATCCAGAACAGGCGAGTGGGGAGGAGAGGAGCGAGGGAAGTGGGCGTCGTGCGGGAGGGGGGGAGTGAGCGAGTGGGGCTAGGGTTTCGGGGCAGGGGGTTATGCGGGGAGAGGTGGGCCGGCCGGTTGGGCCGTGGGGCGGCCTGGTGGCCAGCTAGGCCACGAGGCCCAGCGGGGGGGGAGTCTGTTGTTTCTTCTTCTTTTTTAGCTTTGTTTTTTTTCCTTTTTTTCTTTTTAATTTTATTTCCTTTCCTGTTTTCATTCATTTTAAATATATAGGCTTTTTTTATAAAAGCACGATTCCTTCACCGTAATTGCCCACGCATTTACTGGCGCACTCCGAACATTTTAGTTTACCATTTTGAAAACTTTTATTGTTTGTCAATATTTTAAAATTGAATTTGAATCGGTTTCGACGCGAGTTTAGCGACAGTAACGGAGGCGACGTGGCGTTATTAGCAGAGGTTACTGTAGCTTGATTATCCGGGCGTCACACCAGGCCAGATGGGACCAATGGCGACGGCTCGCTGGAGGAACCCTAGTGCTACAGGCAGGGGATCAAGGTAGAGGGAAAGGGGGGAGGAGATGCAAGCGGGCAGGGCAATGAATGCTTGCGTGTTTGTTTTTACTTGAGGGTCAGGTGTGACGCGGGCGTGAGCAGCTGCATTTTGAGTGTAATATAGGCAAGAAATAGAGTCCTTTCACTATTCCCCTTCCCTTCAATTTTTAGTGAGGTTCTACCCGAATCACCTCCTCCAAAGCGAAATAAGTTAAGCCCAAGCCCATGACTCAAAAATGACTTTTTTACATCTTTTATGGCTTATTTTGACAATAAGCCCTGAAAAGGCAGAATCGAACTGGCCCTTAACCTGCAATTCAATTGTGTGTGCAATGATGAATCACTCATGCCTGCTATAGTGTATATTTAGGCATCATCATACATGGCATAACCTAATACGTGTGCATTGCATTGTAGAATCTGGAATATGCAATGTTTATGTTAGTTCATACGTTGCACATGATGTTTAAATGCCCCTTAAATCTGGTCAGTCAAGTGATGGTCTTTAAGCCTCCTTCTTTGCTTCTTTTCTTGATATGTAAGATTTGCTCACACATTTGTTCGATTGCTTGTTTGCATCAGCCAGCCATACTAGGACTGTTTGCTTTGATTACTTGATGTTCTTGAGGTAACACTCTAACAGAGCTTGTCAACTATTTAAACACTAAGGGCTGCTCTAGTGGGGCCTTGTCTAACTCATAGGTCATATAAAGGTTTGGTTGTACACTAAAGTAGGCTCCCCAAGAGTACATGGGGATCTAGTTCGAAGGTATGCCTAGTTTTTACATAGTGCAGACATAGTAAATGCTCATTTCATTGTGTGCAAGTGCAAGAGATGTGGCATGTTTCATTATGTGGTGTTGTTTTGTTATGATCTCATCCTTTTGTGTTGTTCACAGACAGGAAAGTATGCATATTTATCTTCCAAGGAGACGAGTAACTAGTTTGTGTCACCTTGCAGAGGGGGTGCGATGAAGATAAGATTGAGGGTTTCCAAATACAAGATGTTACAAAGGAGCCTTGCAAGAGAAGTAGGAGCTGCGCTGAGCCTCTTCAACCAGTTAATGCAAGTCATTGTATCCAACTCAACAGTTCAATTCCTTGTTTGTTTCAGGCATAGGTAATTTGCTCTTTTCGATTGCTTTATTTGTCCTCAGTTAATGAGATGCCCAAACAATGATGCCTGATGTTGGGTACTTGTATAACTATTAGTTGACATAGTTAAAGGCCTTACCATTTAATTACCCTATCGAAGTGTGCCTGAAGCTTTGAAGTCTATTAACCAACTATTATTGCATGAGGCTCACAATCTAGTTTATACTGAGCTAATAATTGCATAGTTTTGCTTGCTGTAGTAGGTTTGTATGAATCCCTCTGTTGTTCATTATGCTCCCTAAGACTTTAATTGAGCTACAGAATAGCCAACTACTTACTTACTTATACGCAACGTGTTGTCTAAATTTGTAACTTGTTTGTGTTTTGGATTGGGCCCCAACATCATGCTCCTCTGGTGAGCTAAGAGAGATTTCTGTATGCAGGCTGCACAAACTACTTTTTTTATAATTTTTAAAATATCACCTGCTTATGCTTCATGACGTGTAACATTATTGTTAGTCATGTTTTGCCATGTACAAAATAGTCTGTCTTGCTCGCTTCACTTTTGTAACTATATTTTTGCCCTAGTCATGTGTACTTACAGAAACATTTCAGGATGAAGTGACATCAACACAAAGATCTGCGAGCAGTGCGGCATGACCGTTACCGAATGATTATGGATTGGAGTTGGAATGTGTTGATGTTCTCGAGCATCAACTAGAGGTGGCAAGACAACGTGTACGTGATTCTCAATGTACAATCAACAAGTTGAGACTGAACATGCAGGTATTAGATGCAGGAGTCAAAAAACTGAAACAAGACATTGAGGTAACCACGAAGGAATTGGAGATTTTGCAGACTGAAATTTGTGCTATCTGAATCCGGCCAATCCTATTTTCTGAAGAGATTATAGTTCAAATGGTAAGTTCTGTTGATGCGTGTCCATGATGTATGAGCTTTATTTGTCCAGTGTATGTAATTTGCTGTTTGTGTACGCTTTATTATCACTGGTGACGAACTATAATGCCCAATGGGTATATTTGGCTGTAATTACTTTATTGTATAGTGTAGGATTATTCTATGTTTTTATGCCTTAGTCTTTTTATTATATAGTGTATGTTTTTTAAAGGCGATAGTATAGAGTAGGATATTTCTTGAATATGCTATATCATTGAAACGGGGGCCAACACGCCCAAACATTTCCTGGACGCCATACAAACGAACAAACATGTGTAGTCAAAGCGGGCCTTAATTGGGCTGGTCAAAATAATATTAAGTGGATCCCAAATGATGTGGCCCACCGTAACAACGACTCTTAGCAGGCCGTCAACAGGCCTAAAGCTCGATAGGGCCGTATAAATGGAAATGGCCTACGGGCCTTTAGCAGGCCGAAAAAATGTCAATTTTGTGTCGGCCCTTTTACTTTACGGGCCAGTAAGAGGCCGAAAGTGTTATGGGCCAGAGCAGGCCCAATTTGCAAACTAGGCTTTTAACAGGCCGAAAGTCGCGTTGGGCTGAAATGATGCCCTGTGGAACGTGGGCCCCTAATGGACCTAAAATCAAAGGCCCAACTATTGTGCAGGCCGTTAACAGGCCAAGAGACAAAATGGGCTAAGAGTTGGCCCATTTACTGAATGGGCCGAGGACATGCCTAAAGTCATAGCGGGCTAGAATTGGCCCAACTGCAGAATGGGCCGAGAAAAGGCCGAAAGACGTTCCGACTGTTAACGGGCTGGAACTGATGATGGGCTGCTAATAGGCCGAAATAAGCTCGGGCCGCAAGTGGGCCCAAAAACGTAGCGGGCCGTTAACGGGCTTAAACTAACAATGTGCTGGAAATTGTAGAATCTAGAGCGGGCCTTTGGTGGGCCGATTCTGTGTAACTTGTATGGGCCGTACTTGTAAATGGGCCTGACTCAAGTAGGCCGCTAATGGGTCGGCCCGCTTATTTTGATAGGCCCGGCCTTTTCACCGGAATGGGCCTCTGTTGGGCCGTGCCACGTGTCGACGTATCATAGGCGACTCCTGTCCAATGAGTGGATGACACATGTCCCAACGGTGAGGCAACACGTGTTTCCTCCGGCCAAATGAGAATTTTACACGTGGAAAATCCCCATTGGTCTGGGCTGTTAATGGGTTATCGGATCCAAAACCGGACTCGATAGCTTAACGACGAGTCGTTACGGTCGATGCCACGTGTCGGTCACCCTTGACGAAAGCACTTCTATGACGTGTGATTTATCGTCATGGAAGTGGACACTTCCGTGATGATAATTTTGGTAATGTCATGGAACACTTCTACAACTGCACAGGTATGACTATCTTGATTCTGTCATAAAATTGTCATGGATGTACATGCATGACAGAAAACGTGACCTACTGTGACAAACACGTATCATCACGGAAGTGTATTTTTTTTGTAGTGGGAGAAACATCATAAGATCCAACTATGATAGCAAAGCTTGTAGTACATCAAAATCGTGCCATATCAAGAACACGAGAGAGAGGGAGAGAGATCAAACACATAGCTACTGGTATATACCCTCAGCCCTGAGGGTGAACTACTCCCTCCTCGTCATGGAGAGCGCCGGGATGATGAAGATGGCCACCGGTGATGGACCCCCCTCCGGCAGTGCGCCGGAATAGGGTCCCGATTGGTTTTTGGTGGCTACAGAGGCTTGCGGCGGCGGAACTCCCAATCTAGGTTCTGTTCTGGAAGTTTGGGAATATATAAGATGTGTTGGCGTCGGGAACAAGTCAGGAGGGTCCATGAGGAAGCCACGAGGTAGGGGGCACACCTAGGGGGGGTAGGGCGCGCCCTCCACCCTCGTGGTGGCCTCGGGACTCTTCTAGTCCATCTCCGATGCTCCGTGGGCTTCTTCTGGTCCAAAAACAATCTTCGTGAATTTTTCAGGTCAATTGGACTCTGTTTGGTATTCCTTTTCTATAAAACTCAAAAACAAGGAAAAATAGAAACTGGCACTGGACTCTAGGTTAATAGGCTAGTCCCAAAAATCATATAAAATAGCATATAAATGCATATAAAACATCCAAGATGGATAATATAATAGCATGGAACAATAAAAAATTATAGATGCGTCGGAGAGGAATGAGAGCCTGCCTCTGTAAGAGAGTAGTTTTCCTCTCCAGCCAGTAATTCTTTTCATGATTTTGTCAATAAGAGGCTGGTTGTCCTCCCTCCTAAGCTTATCATAATGAAGGGGAATCCCTAAGTATTTGATTGGGAAAGTCCCCTCACTACATTCTAAAATAGAGAGGAAGAGCTGGCAGGTGTCTCTATCCATGTTAATAGGCAGCATCTCACTCTTAGAATAATTGATCCTCATACCAGAAACTTGCTCAAAACAGGTCAATAATCTTAAGGTTTTGAGCATGAGTGATGTCTTTATCTAGAAAAAGTATAGTGTCATCAGCATACTAGAGACAGATAATACCTCCAGGACAAATCTCGGGACAAAGGCCCGAGATTAGGTTACTATTTGCAGCTTTCATGAGCATCCTGGTAAGAACATCTACAACTAGGTTGAAAAGTAGAGGAGAGATGGGGTCTCCTTGTCCGAGACCTTTTCCTGTGAGGAAGAAGTCACTCTCTACATTGTTAAGTTTGACTCATACAGAGCCACCATGGGTGATTTGGTGAATCCATTGACACCATATATTCCCAAAACCTCTCAATTCTAGGAGCTCAACTAGGAAGGCCAAATCCACCTTATCAATGGCTTTTTCATAATTAAGTTTAACAACTATCCCTTGTTTTTTACCAGAGTGGACTGAATGCAGGACCTCACGAGCAGTGACCACACTCTCTAGTATATATCTACCTTTCAAGAAGGTTGATTGGTTACTAGCAATCAGTCTATGCAAGACTTTGGCAAACATGTTAGTTAACACTTTGGTAAAGATCTTAAAGCTACAATTAATCAGGCTAATGGGTCTGAATTTCTTCATAAAAGTAGCATCAGGTTCTTTAGGGATTAATGTGACGCCCTCGATTCAATCGTACACTAATCATACATGCAAATGTGTACGATCAAGATCAGGGACTCACGAGAAGATATCACAACACAACTCTAAAAATAAAATAAGTCATACAAGCATCATAATACAAGCCAGGGGCCTCGAGGGCTCGAATACAAGTGCTCGATCATAGACGAGTCAGCGGAAGCAACAATATCTAAGTACAGACATAAGTTAAACAAGTTTGCCTTAAGAAGGCTAGCACAAACTGGGATACAGATCGAAAGAGGCGCAGGCCTCCTGCCTGGGATCCTCCTAAACTACTCCTGGTCGTCGTCAGCGGGCTACACGTAGTAGTAGGCACCTGCGGTGTAGTAGGAGTCGTCGTCGACGGTGGCGTCTGGCTCCTGGGCTCCGGCATCTGGTTGCGACAACCAGGTAGAAGGGAAAGGGGGAAAAGAGGGAGAAATGCAACCGTGAGTACTCATCCAAAGTACTCGCAAGCAAGGAGCTACACTACATATGCATGGGTATATGTGTAAAGGGCCATATCGATGGACTGAACTGCAGAATGCCAGAATAAGAGGGGGGTAGCTAATCTTGTCGAAGACTACGCTTCTGGCAGCCTTCGTCTTGCAGCATGTAGAAGAGAGTAGATTGAAGTCCTCCAAGTAGCATCGCATAGCATAATCCTACCCGGCGATCCTCCCCTCGTCGCCCTGTGGAAAAGCGATCACCGGGTTGTCTGTGGAACTTGTCTGGGTGTGTTTTATTAAGTATCCGGTTCTAGTTGTCATAAGGTCAAGGTACAACTCTGGGTCGTCCTTTTACCGAGGGACACGGCTATTCAAATAGATAAACTTCCCTGCAGGGGTGCACCACATAACCCAACACGCTCGATCCCATTTGGCCAGACACACTTTCCTGGGTCATGCCCGGCCTCGGAAGATCAACACGTCGCAGCCCCACCTAGGCACAACAGAGAGGTCAGCACGCCGGTCTAAATCCTATGCGCGCAGGGGTCTGGGTCCATCGCCCATTGCACACCTGCACGTTGCGAGGGCGGCCGGAAGCAGACCTAGCCCAGTAATACAAGAGCAGGCGTTTCAGTCCAATCCGGCGCGCGCCGCTCCGTCGCTGACGTCAAGAAGGCTTCGGCTGATACCACGACGTCGAGTGCCCATAACTGTTCCCGCGTAGTTGGTTAGTGCGTATAGGCCAGTGGCCAGACTCAGATCAAATACCAAGATCTTGTTAAGCGTGTTATTATGAAGTAACCGTGGACGCCGACCAGGGCCAGGCCCACCTCTCTCCTAGGTGGTCTCAACCTGCCCTGTCGCTCCGTCACATAGTAACAGTCGGGGGCCGTCGGGAACCCAGGCCCACCTCTATCGGGATGGAGCCACCTGTCCTTTTAGCCCCCACATCAGAATCACTTACGGGTACTCAACGAGCCAACCCGACTTTAGTCACCATCTGTATAATATGTATATATGTATAGTATATACCCGTGATCACCTCTCAAGTGATCACGGCCCGATAGTATAGCAAGGCAGACTGACAAGAATGTGGGGCCAATGATGATAAACTAGCATCCTATACTAAGCATTTAGGATTGCGGGTAATGTATCAACGACTGTAGCAACAATGACAGGCTATGCATCAGAATAGGATTAACCGAAAGCAGTAACAAGTTACACTACTCTAATGCAAGCAGTATAGAGAAGAATAGGCGATATCTGGTAATCAAGGGGGGGGGGCTTGCCTGGAAACTCAGCCGAGAAGGAGGGATTGTCAACACTGTAGTCGTACTGGGTAGCAGCGGCGTCGGTCTCGGTGTCTAGCGAGAGAAGAGGGGGAAAAATTAATAAATACAATGCAAACAAATGCATGACATGACAAAGCGTGATGCTAGGGGTGCCCAATCGTGGTAGTAGGTGATACCGGCGAAGGGGGGAAACATCCGGGAAAGTATCGATGTTTCGCGTTTTCACACAAATGAACCGGAGGGGGAAAGTTGCGTGTTTGATGTGCTAGGGGTGTGTGGCGGACGAACGGGCTGCGTATCCAGATTCGTCTCGTCGTTCTGAGCAACTTTCATGTACAAAGTATTTTCATCGGAATTACGGATTATTTTATATTAATTTTTAAAGTTTTAATTCATTTTCTAATTTATTTTAATTCGAATTAAACCAGAATATTCTTCTGTCACCTAGTGTCACTCTAGCCAGAGTGCATGACCGTGGGCCAGGGGAGTGCTGAGTCAGCAATCCAGTCAGCATTTGACTGGGTCTACTTTGACTAGTCAAAGGGTCAGGTGGGACCCTTCTGTCAGTGTCACAAGTATTTAAAGATTGCTTTTAAAGGGTTTATTTAGAGGTGGGGGCACTGTCATAGTCGTATCAAATAACAGGGTTAGTTAGTTTGGTTAACAGGGGCATTCACCTAATCTAATTAGGTGGGACCCATTTGTCATTTGCTAATAGGCTTAATTAGCATTAATTTAATACTACTCCTACTAAACTAAACCTACTACTACTAGTAAACAAGGGCCGGCCGTTCGTGCGAGAGACACAGCCAGCGCTGTGCTCACACATGCACACAAGCACGGCGGCCAGAGCCGGTCGACGCTAGGAGGCACGGAGCTGGGAGCAACGACCCGCGGCTAGCGCAGGGAGCGGCGGTCGATGATGAGCGGCGCGCGGACATCGGCGCCAGCGGCGCAGCAGGCGGGAGCAGCAGCAGTTAAGCATGAGCAGCACAACCAGCAGTAGATCAGCAGCAGCAGGCGGGCGCAGCAGGGGAGTGCGGCAGCGAACGGCCGCGAACGCGCGCGATGCACAGGGCCCGGGCGAACAAGGCAGCAGGCGAGTGTGGGGCATGGCCAGGGCACGGCGGACGAGCATGGTTGCGGGCATGGAGCTTCGGGCACGACGGGACGAGCGGTCTACGGCGTCAGGTCGAAGAGGGAAAATAGGGGAGATGGAGGAGAAGCTCACAGCGAGCTCGATGGTGAGGTCAGGGAGGTCGAGGTGGACCGGAGTGGCGGGAATCGACGGCGGACGGCGACGATGTACAAGATGAAGATGGTGGCGATGGCCAGTGTACGGGCCTTCCCCACTCGATCGGTCCTCGGGATGGACGAAGTGGACCGTGGCGGTCCTCTGGGCGTCTTCTCGCGGCGCGGGGAGCGCGATGGTCGCGGCCATGGCGACGGCAGCGGCGGTTTCACGCGGGGAGAAGAGAGAGAGAGCGAGGGAAAGGGGGAGTGGATGAGGAGGAGCGCCAGGGCAAGTGGGAGGGGACGAGGGGAGCCCGAGGCGTCGGGGGATCTTATCCCCTCGCCCACGACACCGGCAAGGCGGTCGGGGGCAACCATGCCCCTGTAGCAACCGCACCACGGGAACAAGAAGAGAAGGAGACCAGTGGGGGTAGGTGGGCTGGCTCGGGTGGAGGTGGGCTGAGGCCCGGAGGAGTCAGGGGAGTTTTTCTTTTATTTTGCATTTTTATAAATTGCAAAACTAAAAGAGTTTTGATAGAAAAGAGACTTGTCAACTAAAGCGAGCACATTAATTCTAAGAGTTGCAAAAAGTTTAAGGCCGGAAGTAGTTGTCCAACTATTGTTAGAAATTTAAAAATGCCAATTTTAAATGCTGCTGGATCACTAAATAATTTCCAAGGGCACTTTCGGAACCCAAAAGAGGTTGGTTCCAACATGACAATTATCCAGGGATTATTTGCCACACTTTGAACATTTTAGTTTTCATGTTTGGCAAATTGGAATTTTTGACTTTAAATTTTGAGTTTGAATTTGAATCATGATTTGGATCAAGTGAGGATTAACAACAGTAATGCGATGACATGGCACCATTAGCAGAGGTTCACTGTAGCTTAATTATCCGGACGTCACAATTAAGGTTAGCATGACAAAGTTTAGCCTGAAGATATTCAACTCCCCCTCATGGAAGTCTTTGAACATTTCTAGAAGATCTTTTTTGACCAGGGGCAGAAATGTTGATAAAAAAGAAGGGGATTCCATCTGGACCAGGGGCCCCATCTGGGAAGGAGCTAAACACAACTTGTTTCACTTCCTCTTCAGTAAAAGGGGCCTCTAAGGAATCATTTTCCAACTAGGTAACTTTCTCCTCAGGAGAGAAGAAGTCATGGCTGAGGGTGAAGCCACTACTCGTTTCTTTCTTAAAGAGATCTTTGTAAAAATCTCCAGCAACTTTAAGCATGTCTCTAGTTTCAGTGATAGGGCCATTGGGGCTTTCAATGGAGTGGATGTATGTGTTTTCCTTCTCCTCTGATTGGCCATTGCATGAAAGTATTCAGTATTTCTATCACCTTCCCTAATATCTCTATCCCTAGATCTTTGCTTTGCTTTGATCTCTTTCTGAAGCCAAATTTTTTGAAGTTCATTATGAATGAACTTCCATCTAATAGCATCTGCTTCAGAAAGGTCAGCAGTTTCAGCTTTAATATTTAATGCATCAAATTCCTCAATTAGTAGTTTCTTATATCTCTTAAGGTTGGCCTCTTAATTAGAGTTCCACCCCTTAGTAACTTTTCTCAACTTTCTAGTTTTGGTTTGCCAGTTATCAATAGAATTTTTGGCCTGAGTAGGCTCAGACCAAATTTTGGTGACTAGATCACAGAAATCTTCTCTTAATAACCACCATTTTTCCATCTTAAAGCTAGAAGATTTTGGTGGGTGGAGAACATATGAGTCCCATAACAGGGGGTGTGGTCACTCCCACACCTGGGAACGGATCTACAAGTAGCTAGGGGGTATTTTTTTTATCTAAGTCAGTATCACAAAAAGTCCTATCTATGGTGGACATAATGACATCCACCTGGTTGTTGGCCCAAGTAAATTTCCTGCTAGAAAGTTTGATTTCTGGCAGGCTCCAAATTTAATACAAGCATTGAAATTATCACACCATTTCTGGTTAACTACCCCATTACTTTTAGCTCTAGCACCCCTGACAAGATTGAAATCTCCTCCAATGAGGGTGGGGATAGTATTATCAATAAAAAGGGTATGCATTTCTGATAAGAAAGACTCTTTTCCCTCTTCATGGGGGGGCCATTGAACATATAAACCCTCCTACGCAACCCGCCGTTCGATCGCCATCCCCGTCTCGAAGTAATCCTGCCCGCTCGGTTTGTCTCGCTGGCTGCTTTTCATCGCGCTGGTAAAAATCCAAACGCTCGTTATTTTGCACGCTCGTTATTCTGGCTTAGAGCAGCTGACGCATGGGCCAGCCTTGCGAGCAGACCAGCCTGGCAGTGACACGGTGGGTGCGGGCTTCTGTCCGGGTGAAAGAGGCGCTGAATCGATCGTAGGCTGGGGGCCAATCGATCATGGGTCCAGGTGGGTGGGTGGATTGGTGCTGGTCTACCCTCACCCTCCTTCCATGCACTCAGCCAGGTCTCTTTCGCTTCAGAAGTGTTGGGCCCACTTGTTAGTCTCTTTGGGTAGGTGTGGAGCCAGGTGAAAGCTTGCGGGTGGCTCGGTGCGCGATTGGTGGTGTGGATGCCAGATGGGACGCGAGCAGTAAAACCTAGCTACCAATCCGCTCACTTCCTCGAGCCCCACGCAACTCCACTTTCTCTTCGTTCCTCTCCTCCTTCTCGATTCCCAGCGCGTGGCCGCCGCCGCTCATCCTTCTCCTCTTCTCTCCCGTGCCACCAGGTCGCTGTTGCGTGAATCCGGGCGGATCCGGTCCCTAGGCGGCATGAGGCTGCGGATCCGACGAGGTCACGGCGGCGGCCGGCGGCTTTCTTGTTGTGCTCTCTGAGAGCCGCGGGAGGAGAAGGAACAGAGGAGGGAGGGATGCGGCAGGGCGGCGGTTGCTTCGCTGTTGTTTTTGGCCGTGGGGAGGCGTGCTGAACCTGCAGGCTCGACCCAGCAGGAGCGGCAGGTGCAGAGGCGCGTGCGAGGAGCGCCATCGGCCCATCGTTCTTTCTTCGTCAGGAAGGGCGCAGCCTGCTACTCAAGCCTCTCTCCTTCTCTCCTTCCAGAGGTACGTCGACCTTCTCCTTTCCCGTTTATCTTGCCCCATTGTGCTCTTGCCATAGCTGCTCCTAACCCAGCTTTTGTTGCTCCTCAACTCTCAACAGGAGAGGCACGGGCGCCCCCACACTGGAGAGATGGACGAAGACATGAAGCTTTCGCGGAGACGACGAGGTGGCCGCTGCTGCACCCCCATGCCGTGGACACGAAGATTCCCGTCCTCTCTGCCATCGATAACGACACTTCTCATCGATAACGGCACTTCTCGGCAGGCGCAGACCACATGGCCGTCTTCCTCTCTGGCCCATCAGATTCAGACCCTATCCCTCTTCCTCTGCATCTCTGTTAAAATATGGTAAGCATTTCTTCAGAGTATAACTCTATTGACTTATTTGGTTCGTTCGGTATTGACCTGTGCAAAATAGGGTGAATGAAATCAGAGTATTGACTTGTATTGCATTTGTAGCTCAGGTCAACTAGGAGATGATGCAAGCCAAGGCACTCACAGTGATTTAAGATGGTATGTTCTGAACTTCCTTTGGTTTATGAGACGAAAAGAATGTTATATCTGCATGCTACTACAGTTTAGGCATTGATGTTATTGAGCATCTTTTGGTCCTGATGCCATATTTATTGCAGTTACAAAATTATTAACATTGTTTTTCATTTTTCATTTGTTGGTATAATTTTTTGAGACCAAAATGAGAAACCATCATTTTATTTTCATTTCACGTTTGGGTGATCAATAGAAGACAAATGAATACACTGATGGAAGGCCATGTCAAAGAACATTTCTATTTTGTATTTTCTTTTTATTCAGGATCTACTATAATTTCTCAGCAAGTGTTTATTCCTGAAATTGATCGTATGTGATATCTGAAATGAAACAACACAAGGCCTTGTCTCGCTTTGTATTTTGAGGTAATGTCGACGAACCTCATGTGAAAAAGAAGATAGTAAAAGGCATTTCTCAGTTTTATGCGTGTGCCACAGCGCTGAAGTCTTTGTACAGGCACTTTGTGGTGAAATGTCAAATAGAGGTCCATTTGCTAGAAAATGTGTCGTGTCAGATGCTGCAACTGGCATACACAAAATCACTTTGCTATATATTTACATAATACTACCTTTTTCTGGATATACTATAACTATTTGTTCTCTTTTGTAGTTTGCTCTATGTTTGGTCATATTGTTCCTAGCGGTCTTGGAAGTATCTTCAAGTTTTAATAGATGCAATCCACGGTCCTGAGATCGGCAAAGTTTGTGGTAATGTTTCTTTGAGCTATTATACTTGAGAAGAATGTTTGGTGTATTCATGGATCATGACAAAACTGGTGTGCTCAATCAGGCATCCTTCTTCCTTATGTATTGCGTCTAATTGCCTTTGGTCATAAATAGCAAGACACTGATGGAGGAGCCGTCCAGCTCATGCTGTGACTGTTCCAGCTTTCTGTGCTAAGAAATCACTGACTGCCAGGAAAGGGAAGTGGACTGTGTGCCAGAGGTATGATCTAGCAATTTTTCATGGCATTTCCTCTTTGCAGTGTGCTACTTGTTTTCTGATGTTGTGCATGTTCCAGTTTAGAGCTCATGCATCCACTCTTTATTTCTGAATTAAGTTAGTGATGCACACTCTACAAATGAGATCCTCTTCTGTTATGAAGAATTGTTATGGATCTCCGCTTCTTCAAGAGGCTAATTGTTTTGATATATACCATATGTAATTACATTTTTGGTTGTCAAAGTGCAATGTGTAAAGTACAGAAGGACCATCTACAAACATTAAAAAACTGCAATGGTTTGATCTTGAGAAGAGCATGCCAGCACTTGCTTGTTTCACATCCTGTCCTGGTTGCTTGACAGCTGCCTCGTTGGCCAGCAAGGTTAGATGTGGTATAATTGTTGTGCTTGATTACTTCTTGCTGCATGTTCCATTAGCTTGTAAAAAAAAAGTTTCCTTGTTTACTTGGGCTGGTGATTTTGCTTCTGTTTGCTGCTTGGGAAAACATGTGTGTCCCCTGTTTTTCATGCATTGCAACATGTGCGTGCAATAAGTACCAGCTGCAGCTCATTATGAATATAGTTCCTGCAGCCGTGCTTCATAAGCGGATTAGGTAGCGGTTACTGTCTACTTACAGAGGACGGTTTGGTGCGTAGAGGTTTAGGAAGGACTACTGGAACTAATTATTTCTTATCGCTTACCCCTTGTTCTAGATGGAAGTTGTTATTTGAATGTTCTGTGTGTGGTTAAACTGAGCTGACTCTGAATGTGCTTCATGCAATTAAACTGATCAGAGCGGTTTATCTTTGCCCGTCAACTACATATCAATTGACAGACGATCGACGAGGCTCTCTGTCGCAGCTGTGTGCCTGATCAACAAGCCAAATATTTCGGTGAGCTCCTCATCTACTTTGTCACCTCTTGTATGATTTCAGCATTCTCATTCTTTTCTTGCCCTGTTGGGCTTCCACATATGCTAACTAAGTATGAGAATACGAAATGTAGCGATCCTTCCGTACATTTTCATTTTATTTTTGAAAGGTCTTTTCGAGGGTAAGTGTTTGAACGTTTTATCTCTGTTCTATTTTGTATCCTTTTTTTCTCTGTTTTTTACCCTGAGTTAATTGTGCATTAATCTTAAGTTTATTTCTCAATTTTTCCATGAGCTACCCTGAAAAAAAAAATCCCCTGGATGCCAACGGTGGCTTTTCTTCATTTGAATTTGAATCCATTGATAGATGCTCCAGTTGAAATAAGAAAGAATAACTTGATAGATTAGAAGTTGTTGCTGGCATGATGGACGCTTTGCTGTTTTGCGGGTGTGGGCTGAGGTTGGGATATCCTTACCGATCTGGTTGTCATTCTTATTCTTACTGCTCAGTTTATAAGCATCATGGTTCCCGTGTGTATATGTTGCAGATGGGATTTGTGTCTGGTGTGTTTGGGATGTGTAACAGATTGACTAGATTTTTTCGAGTTCCTGATTAGGGTTAGCCAATCTACTGCATAGGAATTTATTGGGCTCTTCTATTCACTTGGTCGCTTCTCCTACAGAGTCTGCTTGCTAACGTGTCTGAAGAGAAGATATCAGTGATGGTGGACCTGGTGATGAGGGCATCAAGACAAAGAGATTAATTCACAACTTTGTTCTTGATAGGTTGTCGCATTCCTCGCAGATTTACCACTCCTTCCCTCTCCTGGAATCACTAAATGAGGTACTCTGCAGATTCTGCCAGTCCAACCCATATTTAATTTAAATACCATATGAAGGTTGATTTGTTTGTTGAGAATACAAACATGCTGAAAGTTTTGCTATTGTTTCAGATCTTGGAAGCTAATAGAGTTGAAGAATCACATGGTAATGTACACACGATGCATTTCATTTTCCCAAACACCTTCAGTGAACCTTGGCATCTCCCCCCCATCCCAGCAGAACATATTACAAAGATTGTGTATGTATGATTGTCTTCAAACCTAGCCACTCTGATTTGGCCTTTCTGATCATTTTGTTTAATAGTCTCCAGTGCTTTGGTCGTTCGCTGTTATGATTCAAATATACCTTGGCTGTTGGACGTCCTATTGAAATGACACAATCATGCTTATTTGTGTTGTGTCTGGATTTTCATGTATGAGGACGCTCTTGCAGCTTATCAGTGCTGGGAAGGATCAATTTATAGTATCTTCTGTATACTTGCATACCATCCGTCCGTCAACTGATGCGACGCTAAGATGACGAGGTAATATCTCTTGTCCCCTCCTTCCCTCTCATCAACTGATGCCTCTTTCTTAGAATTAAATTTCTTTTGTAGCTTCAGTTCTGTTGTACCTTCAGTTCTGTTCATACATGAGTGTTTCTTCCTTCATTTACATGAAAATATTGTTGTATATGCAAGTTAAACCTGTGATTTTTCTATTGTTTTGGTTCATCCAGTTTGTTCCTAGCCTATACATGCCTCGTGTTGTATCTTGGTTGGTAGTGTATCATGATAATCAAGTTTCACTCACACACTGATTGGCAAAACAAAAAATTGGTCGGCATAACTGGATGTGGACACTTAGAATCAGATAGTCTGTAGGCTTTGGTTAGGAATATGCATCAAAATCATATATTATCCTGTCCGTATAAATAACCCAAACCCAGGTTTGTTGTATCATAAACACTTTCTGAATTTAAACAACTACGGGCTTATAGAAGCATGTTGACAAGGTAATGGCAGTCTATCCAATTATCCATGGTGATGTGCTAAATCTATAGGTTAGACCGATATAAATACACACAAATGTTTAACACGTTTATTTAGGACCTTTAACAAATCTGGAGTTGTTGCTTTCTTCATGCTGATGAGGGGTGCAGAACTATCTTAAGGATGTGTCGTTGTCTCTGCAAAGGGAGTTTTTGCTTGGTGCCTCACTTTCTATTCGGAGATGCAACGTCGTGTTTGCTCGGGCAGGTTTTTACCTTTTGTATGGTCATTGTTGCTTCATGCTTTTCTCAGAGAGGGTTTTATCTGTAGTGCCGTCTCTCCTCTTTGTAGTGCTGCTATGCTGACTGCCACTCGGTGGCTTTTTTTCCTATTTCTTTTTTGCTTTCTTTTGGCATGGTCGTGTTGTTGCCCCGACCATCTTATTTGCTTCGCTACTTTGGCCTGGTTGTATGGATGTTTGCTTTATTTATAAATTTGGGTGAAAGTCTATTTCGAGAAGGTTTTATCTGTAGCCTGCAACCTTTGAGTGTTTCTTAACTACACTGATTTGTATGGCGATAACCAAGTAACGATGTAACATTACTGTCAGGCAGTAGGAAATTAGCTTCCTTTGTCGAGAAACTTGAGATCTGATTAAGTCCTGTCAGATTGTCCTGTTCATCTTCCTTATGTTTTGCAGATAATTCAGGAGCAGCCAACATTCTTTGTTTTGCTGACAGTATGTGTGGGTGTGAAAATGTGTATGGTTTTATGTTTTGATATACGCACAACCAGTAAGATGTGTTCTTTGTTTTCAAGCTCAGTTGTGTGTTTCCTATGCCTCTCTTAACGCTCATTGTTACCATGTGATTGGTTCAGACTACATAATGCTATGTATGAACGTACCTAAATCTATTTCCTTATGCTTCCAAGATTTTATGACCGGTCTCTAAAATATTCTTACTTGCATGGTTTGAATGCTTGGTTCACTCTTACCCTTCGTGCCATCGGTGCAACGGGTCATCTAGCATGAACAAAGGGCAAGCATATGCTTTCGCCTTCAAATGCACTTTCAAGGGACTCCGCCTGATCGTTTACTCAATATAAGCAAGTTGCAAGAGCCCCTTGTTATATAACTTAGCATTAGTATAGATGCCTATCAAGACTTCTATGTTCATCATCCTTTTAGATCTTATGTAATCTCCTAAGACCATCTTGTGCATTTAACTGTCGGTTATTTGTTGCTTAGACTGTTGTGTGGTATGCTTTTGAAACAACCACCATCTATCTATCATCAATCCGTACTTATTTTCATATGTTTCATTTTGTGTTTCTATATTTTAGTGCACTCTTTCAATATTTGGCTTGCACTTGGCCTTTGCGTCATGGGCGCAACGAGTCATCTAGTAGACAGTAACAACTCTAGAGATCTTATCATTAGTCAAAGTTTGACCACACAGCTGACTGAAAAGTCCAGTCGAGACCAGGAAATATCAAAAACATTTAAATCTACACGGATTTAAGACTAATGATAAGATCAAAACATGGCCGGTATACACGGATACCCTTTTCAGTCAATAAAAAGGGTATACACGGATTTAAACGAAGCATCATCAAACATGGCCGGTGATAACTTTTAGGAACCCTATATATAAACACCCCTAGGGTAATACGTATGAAATTCCATCTAACTGAACAACAGAACATAGGGGAACTAGAAATCACTTCTTAATCCATCGTGAAACGACGGGATCTTAACAAAAAGACCTAGCCACACAGGGAGAATTCCACTAACCGTATGTGGGCGCTGCAACCCCATCCAGCCGCCCTATGGGGCACCCATCGGCGCCGCAGAGCACAGCCAGCAGATGCGTCGGCAAGCCGCTTCGTCCCGCCGTCCCTGGGAAGCTCAAGTGCTGGACCTGCCGACGATCATCAGGCGGCCGCCGCCGTCCAGGGTCGGGAGAGCTTCTATTTTCACGAGTGGAACATGGGAGGGCAGATGAGTGACAAATCAAAGATCCAAGGGGGCGAACGCAAAAACACCACCCACCCGCATCAGTTGCCCACGAATGAGAGAGTTGGCTGACGTGGCCCCCGTGGTGTACGCAAGCGGCACATGCGTACCCCGTACGTAGCCCAGGAGTGCTCGCACCAGGGCCGTGGCCCTGTTTGAATACTGTAACTTAATTAGAGGTTAGAGTTAGATTTTAACCTTGAATAACTCTAACGAAAGAAGTGTTTGGATGGCAGGATTAGATTGACAATAAATGCTCTTTTCACTACTTTAGACCCTATTTCCTGCCGAATTTGGTGTGGCCGGCTCTTGTGTGGCCTCCTCCCGCTCACAATTGACATAAATGAACCATCTTTACAAATCGGTGCCCTCGGTGCCTGGCGGACGGGTACGTGCTGGCAGCCGCCGCCACCACTGAACGTCGTGTTGGTGTGCTAGTTACGGCGGCCGGGTGCCGCAGCGGCCGAGTTGGCGCACCGCCGAACACCGCCACCTGCCCCCGACGACGACCCGCCGAGTAACACGCAAGTAACACGCCACCTCATCGTCGTCGCTTTGGAGGAGGGCTCCATAGAGCCCAAGCCCCGGGAACCTGTGACGCCCGGATAATTAAGCTACAGTAACCATCTACTAAGGATGCCACGTCACCACGATTACTGTTGTTAGTTTCGCGTTAGTTCGAACCGTTTCAAATTTAAAATTCTAAACAAGTCAAAAGACAAAAGTTTTCAAAGGTCAAAACAAAAATGTTCGGGGGTTGCCAAATATTGCATAAGTAATTATGGTGTAGTGGGCACAATTTTACAAAATACCTAAATGCCCTAAAATGAAATAAAACAGAAATAAAATAAATAAAAGAAAGAAAATACAAAAGGGAAAAGCAAGCAGAAAAAAAGAAGAAGAGAAAGACCCCCTGGCTTCCCCTGGGCTTCGGCCCATTCCATCGCACCCGGCCGACCCAGGTGGCCCAGCTGTCCACCTCCCCACCGTTGTCACCTTCTCCCCACGCCCCCCCACTGTTCGTCCGACCGCGCCCGCTGTCGCCGACGGACCAGCTCGCCGCCCCGCGCCGCTACAGGCCCCGGAGAGGATAAGGGCGCCGACGCTGCGCCCCCTCGGGCTTCCCTCCCCACTTGTCCCTCGCTCTCCCACTCACTCTCTTTCCCCTTCCAGATCTGCGGCGCCCGAGCGCGCCCATGGCTGCGCCGCCGTGCTAACCACGGCTGTCGTCCTCCCCGCACCGCGCCAACGTGTCGCCGGTCTCCCTCGTCGCCCGCCTCGTCGTCCCCGACTGTCGATTCCAGCTCCGCGACATCGCAGCGTCGTGGACGAGGTCGTCTTCTTCCTCTGCCTCGCCGCCGCTCCGTCCCCAACTCCGGCGACGCCCTCTGCAGCTACTAAGCCGCCAAGGGCCACCGTGTTGCCGCCCGGTGAGCCCCCGCTCCCTCCCTTCTTTCTCTCGACGTCATTCGCTAGTTGGACGCGCCGCCCCCAACTTGCCCGAGCGCATCGCCGCACGCGCTCGTCGCCGGTAGCCATCCGGTGACCATTTGGTCCCGGGCTCGTGGCCGTTGTGCTCGCACGCGTCCGTAGAAGCCTCCTGGCCGTTTAGGGTACTTGCTGCCGTGCCGCAGCGCCGTTTCCCTCTCGCGGCCGAACACCGGCGTCCGCCCCGCTCACCGTCGGCGACGCTGCGGCCCTCCTCCGACCAAGCCACCACCTCCATTGAATGTGCCACGGCGCGGGCCTTGGAATGGGCCTAGCCCCGCTCCTCCCCGAGCCCCGTAGCGCGATTCCGGCCAACCCCGGCGAGGGGGGCCGCCTCTGTTTGGGTCGCCGGAGTCGCTCCGGCGCCGACGCCGACGTGGCGTAGTGGCCCCCGCGTCTGTGTCGCTGACCAGTGGGTCCCGAGGGCCCCGTTGACTGGGTTGACCCAGTCAACGTGTTGACGTGGCAGCTACTGCCACTGACATGCGGGCCCCATGCCATAAAACAAATAAAAACAAATATATAAACTGCTAATTAATTAAGTTAATTAACTAAAACCTAGTTAGACACTGACTGTTGGGGCCCACCCACTAATTAACCCATTTAGTTAGACTAAACCCCCTGTTAGTGACCCTGACAATGACATGTGGGTCCCACTGGACCCACCTGTCTGGTTTGACTGGTCAACCGACCAGTTGACCTGCTGACATCACTCTGATGTCATGCCTGCGTCATCACTCACTGTTTTGGATAATGTTAGAATTAAATAACTAATTAAAATCAGAAAATGATTTAAATCTTTAAAGAATCATATCTTTTAATCTGTAACTCGGATGAAAAAACTTTGTACATGAAAGTTGCTCAGAACGACGAGACGAATCCGGATACGCAACCTGTTCGTCCGCCACACACCCCTAACATATCGAACTCGCAACTTTCCCCCTTCGACTCCTCTGCCCGAAAACACGGAACACCGGGGATACTTTCCCGGTTGTTCCCCCCCTTCACCGGTATCACCTCATACCGTGTTAGGGCACCCCTAGCACCGTTACTTGTCATGGCATGCATCGCTATGCATCTGTTTGCTTAAGTATTTATTGTTTCTTCCCCCTCTTCTCTCGCTAGACATCAAGACCGACGCCGTTGCTACCCAGTATGACTACGGTGTTGACGACCCCACTCTCTTGCCAGAGCAACCAGGCAAGCCCCCCCCCTTGATCACCAGATATCGCCTATTCTCCTCTATACTGCTTGCATTAGAGTAGTGTAGCATGTTACTGCTTTCCGTTAATCCTATTCTGATGCATAGCCTGACATTGTTGCTACATCTGTTGATACCTTACCTACAATCCTAAATACTTAGTATAGGATGCTAGTTTATCATCTGTGGCCCTACATGCTTGTCAGTCTGCCTTGCTATACTATTGGGTCGTGATCACTCGGGAGGTGATCATGGGTATATACTATACATATATACATACTATACAGGTGGTGACTAAAGTCGGGTCAGCTCGTTGAGTACCCGCACGTGATTCTGCTGTGGGGGCTAGAAGGATAGGTGGCTCCATCCCGGTAGAGGTGGGCCTGGGTTCCCGACGGCCCTGTTACTTTGTGGCGGAGCGACAGGGCAGGTTGAGACCACCTAGGCGAGAGGTGGGCCTGGCCCTGGTCGGCGTTCGCGATTGCTTCATAATAACACGCTTAACGAGATCTTGGTATTTGATCTGAGTCTGGCCACTGGCCTATACGCACTAACCAACTATGTGGGAAAGATATGGGCACTCGACGTCGTGGTATCAGCCGAAGCCTTCTAGACGTCAGCGACTGAGTGGCGCGCGCCGGATTGGAACGTAAGCCTGCTCTTGTATTAAGGGGGCTAGTTCTGCTTTCGGCCGCCCACGCAACGTGCAGGTGTGCAATGGGCGATGGGCCCAAACCCCTGCGCCATAGGAGTTAGACTGGCGTGCTGACCTCTGTGTTAGGCCTAGGTGGGGCTGCGACGTGTTGATCTTCCGAGGCCGGGCATGACCCAGGAAAGTGTGTCCGGCCAAATGGGATCGAGCGTGTTGGGTTATGTGGTGCACCCCTGCAGGGAAGTTAATCTATTCGAATAGCCGTGATCTTCGGTTACAGGACGACTTGGAGTTGTAGCTTGACCTTATGACAACTAGAACCAGATACTTAATAAAACACACCCTTCGAAGTGCCAGATACAACCCGGTGATCGCTCTCTAACAGGGCGACAAGGAGAGGATCGCCGGGTAGGATTATGCTATGCGATGCTACTTGGAGGACTTCAGTCTACTCTCTTCTACATGCTGCAAGACGGAGGCTGCCAGAAGCGTAGTCTTCGATAGTGTCGTGGTTCTAAGTCTGACAGTAGAATGGGGGGTAGTTATGGAGAGGCAAGATCCTAGCTATGGAGTAGTTGTACACACGAGTGTTTAACGAGTTCAGGCCCTTGTCTGAGGAAGTAATAGCCCTACGTCTCGGAGCCCGGAGGCGGTCGACTGGTTTATGTGTATACGAGTTACAGGGGTGCGAACCCTTCTACCAGTGGAGGGGGGTGGCTTATATAGAGGACGCCAGGACCCCAGCCAACCCACGTAGCAGAGGGTTAAAGTACATTAAGGCTGGGCGTTACTGGTAACGCCCTACATAAAGTGTCATCATGACCATTAAGACTACTTAATTACAGACCGTTTGGATACAGAGTAGATCCTAAACTCCTGGTGGTCGAGTGAGTCTTCATGGTCGAGTGTCTTTAAGTCAGTCGAGTGTCTTCTAGCCGGTCGAGTGGAGTCCCTCTTGGTCGACTGAAAGGTAGCTTCGTCTAAGGATGTCCTTGGGTATGGTATCCTAGATAGGTCCATGACCCTACCCTAGGTACATAACATCATCATTAGCCCCCGAATGGATCGAGGTTCGAGTGAGGAAGGAGTTGATGATTTTCTCCGACCTATTTCCCGTGCTTTGATTATGTCGTATCCTGGATCGGCGATTCCTCTTTCTGTGTTGGCTTCAACTTTTACTTCAGTCGCCTTGATCCATTCTTGTCTTATGTCGAGCAAACTTTTGAACTTCAGTGAACTTCCGAACGACGGATCGTAGGAAAGATATCGTCTGACAGATCGATCTGCCATTAGCGGATTTTGTGGGATCCGAATTTTGGGAAGCGCGCGAAACGAGGCGGACCACGCTACTCGGAAGGGATAAGGCGCGGACGCCTCGATTTCTGCGCCGCCTTTTTCGCCACGTATCGTGCGTGCACGACTGTTTTGGGATGTGACAGGACCGCCCGGGCCTACTCGTCAGCCACTCGGAAGCGTCCTTATATAAAGCGCCGGGCGAGGGTTTTTTGAACAGTGCCTTCCCATTCTTCTCTCCATCCTCTTCGTCTCCACCCGCTGCGCCTGCTCTCGCCTCTGCTTATCCACTCCTCGCGCGCTTCGCCGGCGACAATGGTGAAGGAGAAGACGGCGGCCTTGGAGCGCGCGAAGAAGGCGACTGCAACGGGGAAAGCAAAGGGGAGACCGTCCAGTCGGGGTGGATCTTCGTCAAGGTCCCGCCTGCCAAAAGGTTGGGTCCAAGGGGATTGGATCCGCTCGACCATCACCGAGACAGATCTCAATGACCTGGCCAATGAGGGACTGATCCCCCACGGGTCAGCAAGGCTTCCGGGGACCGAGTGTCAACCGCAGCCGCAGGAGGGTGAGTGCGTTCTCCTAGCCACTCATGTGGACCGTGGCTTTTCTCTGCCGCCGAGTGTTTTCTTCCGAGGGTTTCTGAATTTCTTTGGGGCGCAACTTCACCATTTCACCCCCAATTCTATCGCCTATCTTGCTGCCTTTATGTCCATGTGCGAGAACTTCCTGGGTTGTCAACCACATTGGGGTCTCTTTAAGCACATATTCACCTGTCGCTCACAGACAGTGAGAAAGGCGAGTCCGGACGATGAGAGGACTAAGGTTATCCAGATGTGCGGTGGTCTTGGGATTCAGATGAGGAATAAGACTACTTTCCCGGCCATGACCCTTCCTGAGTCGGTTAGAGGGTGGCAGTCGACTTGGTTCTACTGCCAAGACGAGTCGACGCCGGGGTAGTCGACTGGTCTCCCTCCGTTCTCCATGGACCGAGTGGACAAACCCTCTTCTCTGAAGGTGCTTCCTAAGGAGAAAGCTCAGGTGAAATTGTTGATGGAGCGCGTAGTCCAACTTGTTAGGGACGGAGTGACGGGTATGGATCTTCTGGAGGTCTTCCTTAGACGACGCATCCAACCGCTTCAGTACCGAGGCCACCCGATGTGGCTGTACTGTGGTACCGAAGACACCACTCGGGTCCATCCAGAAGCGGTCAGCGACGCCACACTGGAGAGGTGGGTGGCAGCCATCACAGGGAATAAGGACAACCCTCGAGGGGCTAGGAGGATCCCACCACTCGACTGTACCTATACACCGGACACGGTATGACCACTTATCTCCAATTGTAATCTTGTTGTATTCATTCTGCTTTGCTGCGAATTGGTCGATTGATCTTTGTTTTGTTTTGCTGTCTGATAGGCCACCACCGAGTTATACTCGATGCCCAATGGAGCGCAGACGCCGACTGAAGAGGAGGAAGGAAGTGGGGGCGAAAGCCCGGATGAGTGGGATTCGGATGCTGACGACGATGATGAGGGTGATGACTCTGAAGAGGAGGAAGAGGAGGAGGAGGAAGAGGAAGTTGCACCTCCCCGCTCGGAAAGGCGCTCGAAGCTTGTCCATGATCCCACGACTGAGCGTGGTAAGGGGGTCGCAACCGCTACACAGTCGACCAAGCGCCCTCGAACTACTTCTCCGGCGCCGACTGAGAAGGCTCCGAAGCAATCTCGAGTGGCACCGTCGAAACCTGCGAAGGTCTTGCCGAAGATGAAGATGGTGATCCCCACTATCTCAGGGTAATGGTAGTCTTGAGTTTTCCCTGTTTCATGAACTTGTTCTTGTTCGACTCATGGGCCAATCGACTGACTTCTGGAACTACAGTGCTGCTACTTCTGATACTTCGGCCAGGGCTGAAGACCACGAGATGGAGGATGATGTTACCTCAAAACCTGGTATGACCCTTGTGATGTCGTTTTCAGTTGATTGACTTATTGTCTCTAATTTGGATTCTTTCTGCAGCTTCATCTAACGTCGTTATCGATCTTCCCGACGACGACGACGAGGAACCACCAAGGCAGAGGAGGAGCAAGAAGGCGTCTGCTGGCAAGGCGACTCAGGACGTGTCAACACCCGATACGTTGGTCGTGGAGGGAGACAATGTCACTCGGCCTACCGTAACCTTTGCGGTGCCGTTGACGAGTGCTCGTCCTTCGTCGTCGAGTGCTTCTCAACCCTCGCTTTTCTCAACCTACCCCGTTCCTGAAGACCAAGCTAGTGCTGCTAAAGAAGCAATACGCCAAGCGGGGGTCATGATGGAGCGAGTGAAGGTGATACGAGAAGCCAGCCAGGCAGCCTATGACGCCAGTTCGGCTCTTTAGAGTAATGTTCAGGTCAGTCGGTCACTACCTGTTCTGTTAGGATATGGTATCTGAAAACTCTTCCTTCTGAAATTCTTAGAGTTTGTCCTACACCCACTGGGTGTGTCGATTGAAATTCCGGATTAGTGGGGGCACGCTGAGTGCACCCACTGGGTGTAGTCCCCAAGGCTATGGTCGACTGCTAGCAGTCGACCATAGGCTTTATGTCTTAAGTTTTTCCTTACTCGACTAGGTCGAATAGATTCATAGACCGGTGGGGGCACGCTGAGTGCACCCACTGGGTGTAGTCCCCGAGACTGTGGTCGACTGCTGGCAGTCGACTATAGTCTGAAGAACACCTCTTGTATTTTTTTTAGTTGGTCGACTGGTCGACTCTAATGAGGGCACGCTGAGTGCACCCACTGGGTGTAGTCCCCGAGACTATGGTCGAATGTTTGTATTCGGCCGTAGTCTTAGATACGCTATGATTTTTCCTTACTCACTCGGAAGTGGACTGTCTTTGACATCTGTCGATTGGTTCTTCGTAGAAATCCTGTGACCTTGCGGCTCGCTATACTGAGTTGGAGAACAAACACATTCAGCTCGAGCTCGATCTGAAACTGGCCCAAGAGAACTTGACGAAGGCGAGGGAGGAAGCTAAAGGTATGCTTGGTGAGGCCTTTGATGACTGCCTTTGCCTCTCACTTGTTTCCGAATCTAATCTCACTGTAACTTTGCAGACAAAGTGAGGGATGCCCTGAAGAAGCAAGACCTTGACTTGGCTGAGATGCAAAAAACTGCTTTAGAGAAGACCAAGCTTGCAGATGAGAAGCTGGCTTTGGTGACCAAGCTTGAAGAAGAAAACACCAATCTGAAAGCTGCTCTTGATGCTGCCAACCAGGAGGTCAGTCGACTGAAAAGTGACAAGACCACCCTGAATGACAAGGCCAGTGAGTTGATGAGAAAGAAGAACGATCTGGAGGCTTATCTGGGTGGACTCGCCAAGAAGTTGTTCCTCATGCTTGAAGGTAATCTTTTATATCAAATAAATATTTTAACTGTAACCTCCAGCTGCTGTCTTGACTCGGTGGTTGTGCTTGCAGAATTTTGCCAGGACTTTGAAGAGGAGACTGGTCGACTGGAAGTAAACCTGGACCCCATCACCTCTCCCGTGAAAGATGAAGTTGCCATGAATGTGCTCCGGCTTGAATCTCGTGTTGCTGCTGTCGTCGACTATCTCGCAAGGCTGAAGGTCGCAACTTCTCGCATCGACACAACACTCTGGCCAAGAGAGACACTCCAGAACGACCTCGAGTCTCTGATGACTCGACTGAACGAGGTCCCAAGTCGAGTGCAGGAGTGGAAGAAGTCTTCGGCCAGGTGCGGTGCGGATGTTGATCTGTCTCTGGTCCGCGTTCACTGCAAGGATGCACGAGAGGACAAGCTGGTGGCTCTTAGGGTGGCTAATACCAAGAAGCACGATTTCAGATCTTTCATGGAGACCTTCATTGCTGCTGCCACTCGGATTGCAGATGGAATTGATCTGGACGAGTTTGTTGCACCTTCCAGCCCTCCACAGGAGGGGTAAAAAACTTCTTAGCTTGATACTTTAAATTTGCCTCGGTATGCCGAGTGAGTTTTGTAACCGACAAACCTTAACAGGCCTAGCGCCTGAGCACTTTTGGTTCCGTTAGGTGTTATCCGAACTTGGATTCGACGTTGAAGATGTTTGCATTTGGTTTGAGGTGTCTTTTGCAGGTTAAAGCGAAGCGCTCGTTGCAGTCGACTTGTTCCCCAATACACTTAGGCGAGCACTGGGCTGCAGCTAAGCCCCCGAGTGGGAGGTCTGCTCTCCACTCGGTAGGATTTCTAAAAACTTAGGCGAGCACTGGGCTGCAGCTAAGCCCACGAGTGGGAGGTTTGCTCTCCACTCGGTAGGATTTTCAAGAACTTAGGCGAGCACTGGGCTGTAGCTAAGCCCCCGAGTGAGCGGTCTGCTCTCCACTCGGTAGGATTTCAGATACTTAGGCGAGCACTGGGCTGCAGCTAAGCCCCCGAGTGGGAGGCTTGCTTTCCACTCGGTAGGATTTTCAAGAACTTAGGTGAGCGCTGGGCTGCAGCTAAGCCCCCGAGTGGGAGGTCTGCTCTCCACTCGGTAGGATTTCTAAAAACTTAGGCGAGCACTGGACTGCAGCTAAGCCCCCGAGTGGGAGGTCTGCTCTCCACTCGGTAAGATTTCTAAAAACTTAGGCGAGCACTGGGCTGCAGCTAAGCCCCCGAGTGGGAGGTTTGCTCTCCACCCGGTAGGATTTTCAAGAACTTAGGCGAGCACTGGGCTACAGCTAAGCCCCCGAGTGAGAGGTCTGCTCTCCACTCGGTAGGATTTCAGATACTTAGGCGAGCACTGGGCTGCAGCTAAGCCCCCGAGTGGGAGGTTTGCTCTCCACTCGGTAGGATTTTCAAGAACTTAGGCGAGCACTGGGCTGCAGCTAAGCCCCCAAGTGAGAGGTTTGCTCTCCACTCGGTAGGATTTCAGATACTTAGGCGAGCACTGGGCTGCAGCTAAGCCCCCGAGTGGGAGGTTTGCTCTCCACTCGGTAGGATTTTCAAGAACTTAGGCGAGCACTGGGCTGCAGCTAAGCCCCCGAGTGGGAGGTCTGCTCTCCACTCGGTAGGATTTTGTATTGGTGGCATAGCTCGGAAGGAGAGGGTAGCAGTCGACCTGCACCTCGTCCTCCTTGCAAAGCGCATGTTGTATTTGTGGCGTAGCTCAGAAGGAGAGGGTAGCAGTCGACCTGCACCTCATCCTCCTTGCAGAGCACACGTTGTATTTGTGGCGTAGCTCGGAAGGAGAGGGTAGCAGTCGACCTGCACCTCATACTCCTTGCAGAGCGCACGTTGTATTTGTGGCGTAGCTCGGAAGGAGAGGGTAGCAGTCGACCTGCACCTCATCCTCCTTGTAGAGCGCATGTTGTATTTGTGGCGTAGCTCGGAAGGAGAGGGTAGCAGTCGACCTGCACCTCGTCCTCCTTGCAGAGCGCACGTTGTATTTGTACTTAGGCGAGCACAATGCTGCAGCTAAGCCTCCGAGTGGAAGGCTGGCTTACCACTCTGTAGGATTTTGTTTATCTTAGGCAAGTACTTGGACTGCAGCTAAGCCTCCAAGTGGAAGGCTGGCTTATCACTCGGTAGGATTTTGTTTATCTTAGGCGAGTACTTGGACTGCAGCTAAGCCTCCGAGTGGAAGGCTGGCTTACCACTCGACAGGATTTTGTTTATCTTAGGCGAGTACTTGGACTGCAGCTAAGCCTCCGAGTGGAAGGCTGGCTTACCACTCGACATGATTTTGTTTATCTTAGGCGAGTACTTGGACTGCAGCTAAGCCTCCGAGTGGAAAGCTGGCTTACCACTCGGTAGGATTTTGTTTATCTTAGGCGAAACGAATTTCGCAGCTAAGCCTTCGTGTGGGAGACTGGCTCACCACTCGGTTAGGATTTTTTTTACAGACTTGGGCGAATCGGATTCGCAGCCAAGCCACCCACTGGGGGGTTGTTTTGTGTGGACAAAAGAAATAACGATTAGTGGGAAAATTATAAAGCTCTTGTCTTTGATAAATAAACTACAGAAGTACTTTTATTACAACTCATCCGAGTGAATACTTAAGTGTAAAAGGGGCGGAGAAGCTCCGCGTTCCAAGCTTGGGGCTCGTTGATCTGATGCTCGACATTGTAAAGACGGTATGCTCCATTGTGGAGAACCTTGGTGATGATGAAGGGACCTTCCCAAGAAGGAGCAAGCTTGTGTGGTTTCTGCTGATCCACTCGGAGAACCAAATCTCCTTCCTGGAAGGCTCGACTTTTCACGTTTTTGGCGTGGAAGCGACGCAAGTCTTGTTGGTAAATGGTCGATCTGATCAGAGCCATCTCCCTTTCTTCCTCTAAAAGGTCAACTGCGTCCTGCCGCGCTTGTTCTGCTTCAGCTTCGGTGTAGAGCTCGACCCGGGGAGCATTATGGAGAAGGTCGCTCGGCAAGACTGCTTCAGCTCCATAGACCAAGAAGAATGGAGTTCTTCCAGTCGACCGGTTGGGCGTGGTCCTTAACCCCCAAAGCACCGAGGGAAGTTCGTCGACCCATGTACCAGCCGCATGCTTAAGATCACGCATCAAACGGGGTTTCAACCCTTTGAGAATCAAACCGTTGGCTCGTTCTGCCTGTCCATTCGACTGTGGGTGAGCGACTGAAGCATAGTCGACTCGTGTGCCTTGAGACGTGCAGAAAGCTCTGAACTCTTCGGAATCGAAGTTTGACCCGTTGTCAGTGATGATGCTGTGCGGGACTCCATATCTGAATATCAATTCTCTGATGAAGCTGACAGCAGTACCGGCATCGAGGTTCTTGATGGGTTTAGCTTCGATCCACTTGGTGAACTTGTCGACTGCTACCAGCACATGGGTAAAACCGCTTCTGCCTGTTCTCAAAGGACCGACCATATCCAAACCCCACACTGCAAAGGGCCAGACGAGTGGTATAGTCTTCAAAGCTGACGCGGACTTGTGTGACATATTGGAGTAAAATTGACATCCCTCGCATTTGTCGACTATCTCCTTCGCCATTTCATTCGCTCTTGGCCAATAAAATCTGGCTCAGTATGCTTTGGCCACGATGGTCCGAGAAGACGCATGATGGCCACAGGTCCCCGAGTGGATGTCATCAAGGATTATTCGACCTTCCTCCGGTGTTATGCATTTCTGACCAACTCCAGTCGCGCTTTCTATGTACAACTGTCCTCTTATCACGGTAAAGGCCTTAGATCGGCGGACGATCTGTCAAGCCTCTTCTTCGTCCTCTGGGAGTTCTTTCCTCAAGATATACGCGATATATGGTACTGTCCAATCTGGAGTGATCACTAAAACTTCCATGATCAGGTCGACCACAGCTGGGACTTCAACCTCAGTCGGATCCGTAACACTCTTAGGTTGCGGAGCTTCATCGATAAAAGGATCTTCTACGACTGATGGAGTGTGGATATGCTCCAAGAACACATCACTGGGGATGACTTCTCTCTTGGATCCTATCTTCGCCAGATCGTCAGCTGCTTGATTTTTCAGTCGGGGTATGTGGTGAAGCTCTAACCCTTCAAATTTCTTGTCGAGCTTCCTCACTGCGTTGCAGTATCCAGTCATGGCTGGGCTTCTAACGTCCCACTCCTTCATCACCTGATTGACCACCAAATCTGAATCGCCATAGACCATAAGGCGACGGACGCCGAGTGAAATGGCCATGCGCAACCCATACAAGAGTGCTTCATATTCTGCTTCACTGTTGGAGGAATCAAAGTGGATCTGGAGCACATATCTGAGCTTGTCTCCTCGGGGGGAAACTAAAACAACCCCAGCACCAGAACCATTTAACATCTTAGAGCCATCAAAGAACATGGTCCAATGCTCCGAGTGAACTTGAGTCGACTGCTGTTGCTCAGTCCACTCAGCAAGGAAATCTGCTATAGCTTGGGACTTAATGGCTTTCTTTGCCTCGAATTTGACATCAAGGGGAAGGAGTTCAATCGCCCATTTAGCCACTCGACCGGTTGCATCTCTGTTGTGCAGAATCTCTGACAATGGTGCGTCGCTGACGACTGTAATGTCATGATCAGAGAAATAATGAGCAACCTTCTTCATGGTCATGTAGATCCCATATACAAGCTTCTGATAATGAGGATATCTTTGCTTCGATGGGGTCAAAACTTCAGAGAGATAATACATTGGGCGCTGAACTTTGAAGGCTTTCCCTTCTTCTTCCCGCTCGACCGTAAGTACTGTACTGACGACTTGTCTTGTGGCTGCAATATAAAGCAACAGAGGCTCTTTGCTGATTGGAGCAGCAAGCACCGGCTGGGTGGAGAGCAGAGTTTTTAACTTGGCAAACACTGCATCAGCTTCTGGAGTCCACTCGAACTTGTCTGCCTTCTTCATCAGTCGGTAAAGGGGCAATGCCTTTTCACCGAGGCGAGAGATGAATCGACTTAAAGCGGCCAAGCATCCAGTAAGCTTCTGGACATCGTGCACATGCACAGGGCGTTTCATTCGGAGTATGGTGCCAACTTTTTTTGGGTTAGCATCGATTCCTCGTTCTGAAACGAGAAAACCGAGTAACTTTCCGCCAGGTACTCCGAATGTGCACTTCGATGGATTGAGCTTGATATCATACCTTCCGAGATTGGCAAATGTTTCAGCTAGGTCAGTCAATAGGTTGGAACCCTTTCGCGACTTGACCACGATATCATCCATGTACGCTTCCACATTCCGACTGATTTGAGTGAGTAAACACTTTTGAATCATTCTCACGAACGTGGCTCCGGCATTCTTGAGGCCGAATGGCATGGTGATATAGCAGGAGCACCCGAATGGAGTGATGAAAGTTGTTTTGATTTCGTCAGGTCCATACAGACGGATCTGATGATACCCGGAATAAGCGTCTAAAAAAGACAATCTCTCGCACCCTGCGGTCGAGTCGACAATTTGGTCGATGCGAGGGAGAGGAAAATGATCTTTCGGGCAGGCCCGATTGATATGTTTGAAATCAATGCACATGCGAAGTGAGTTGTCCTTCTTGGGAACCATGACGACATTGGCGAGCCACTCGGAGTGGTATATCTCTCGGATAAACTCTGCTGCAAGGAGTCGAGCCACCTCCTCGCCAATGGCTTTTTTCTTTTGAACGCGGACCGTCGAAGATGTTCTTTAACATGTTTCGCTTTTGAGTCGACTCTAAGGCTCTCTGGGGTCGACTGGAGCTCTCCGCCCAACACTGAGCTGGCGTCTGTTGCTGCCGATGGGTGTTAGACCCACTTCTCGGGGGAGGAGTGGGCACTCGACGCCTGTCATCACGATCAAATCGATCATCATAGAGGTCCCGTCGGCCTTCATGTCCCACGCGCCTCGGAGGCGACCTTGGACTGTGAGCCGACTGAACAGTATTCGCAGCGAGGGATCGACTGTGAATCCTGTTGCGCGACTGTGACACAACTGAATTCTGATTTCCTGCCGCCCGGAGTAAATCTCTGATCTGCATCAAGCCTCTTCCAGCCTCCGACTGAGAGGGCTGAATTGACTCTGCTATACGGGCTGCAGCTGCCAAATTCTGAATCGGGGTTCGATATACCTGAGTCGGTTGCGGAAAGAGCTGACGTTGGCTGGAGTCGGGTACTCGTTGACGCGCACGCTCGTCGAGTGCTCGCTGGAGGTTCTCCAGTCGAGTGCGTTCAGCCAAGTTGGGCAAACGCGCCTCTTCCAGGGCACGAGCCTCAGGGGTTTCTCCTGCAATAGGAGTATGCAGGCATCCATGTTCCGGCGGCAAAGTTCTTCCCTCTGCAGAGAAGTGAGCGTCTCGGGCTGATACTCTTCGTGGGCCTGAGCGGGGTCGCCCCCATTGTCCATCCCATCGTTGCGGAGGAACCAGGAGGGCTACGAGGTCCGTTGACCATCAAGACCTCCGCCGCTGGATCACTGCTATCACACTCGAATGCAGTCTCTACGGAGCCAGTCGACAGGTCGAACAGGCCGTAGAGAGATTCGTCGGGCTCAATTGCCGTGACTTGGGTGGTGGCCGATTAGCGAGCCACTGCGTGTCTCACCCATCGCTGGAGCCTCGACCGACCGGAGCGCTTGCGCTGGCGAGAGACAGGGAGGGAGGACGGCACAGGAGTCGACCGGTATGGGGTCGATGGCTGCCGCAGCAGGACGCCGCGGACACACGCCCGAAAGTGCGTCGCCCCGCGGATGGGGAGCGCGTCGATGTCGAGTGGTGCCTCCTGGAGCCAAGCGGAGTCGTCGGCGATGAAAGCGAGCGCACCGAGACGGATCTCGCGGCCCTCGACCAGAGCTCCGCCGGAAACCATGATGAAGGCAATCGAACAAATTGCAACTTCTCCAAAAAGTCACTAAGACACCTGCCCCATGGTGGGTGCCAACTGTCGTGGTTCTAAGTCTGACAGTAGAATGGGGGGTAGGTATGGAGAGGCAAGATCCTAGCTATGGAGTAGTTGTACACACGAGTGTTTAACGAGTTCAGGCCCTTGTCTGAGGAAGTAATAGCCCTACGTCTCGGAGCCCGGAGGCGGTCGACTGGTTTATGTGTATATGAGTTACAGGGGTGCGAACCCTTCTACCATTGGAGGGGGTGGCTTATATAGAGGACGCCAGGACCCCAGCCAACCCACGTAGCAGAGGGTTAAAGTACATTAAGGCTGGGCGTTACTGGTAACGCCCTACATAAAGTGTCATCATGACCATTAAGACTACTTAATTACAGACCGTTTAGATACAGAGTAGATCCTAAACTCCTGGTGGTCGAGTGAGTCTTCATGGTCGAGTGTCTTTAGGCCAGTCGAGTGTCTTCTAGCCGGTCGAGTGGAGTCCCTCTTGGTCGACTAAAAGGTAGCTTCGTCTAAGGATGTCCTTGGGTATGGTATCCTAGATAGGTCCATGACCCTACCCTAGGTACATAACATCATCATTAGCCCCCGAATGGATCGAGGTTCGAGTGAGGAAGGAGTTGATGATTTTCTCCGACCTATTTCCCGTGCTTTGATTATGTCGTATCCTGGATCGGCGATTCCTCTTTCTGCGTTGGCTTCAACTTTTACTTCAGTCGCCTTGATCCATTCTTGTCTTCTGTCGAGTGAACTTTTGAACTTCAGTGAACTTCCGAGCGACGGATCGTAGGAAAGATATCGTCTGACAAATTGATCTGCCGTTAGCGGATTTTGTGGGATCCGAATTTTGGGAAGCGCGCGAAACGGGGCGGACCGCGGTACTCGGAAGGGATAAGGCGCGGACGCCTCGATTTCCGCACCGCCTTTTTCGCCACGTATCGTGCGTGCGTGACTGTTTTGGGATGTGACAGGACTGGCCGGGCCTACTCGTCAGCCACTCGGAAGCATCCTTATATAAAGCGCCGGGCGAGGGTTTTTTGAACAGTGCCTTCCCATTCTTCTCTCCGTCCTCTTTGTCTCCACCCGTTGCGCCTGCTCTCGCCTCTGCTTATCTACTCCTCGCGCGCTTCGCCGACGACAATGGTGAAGGAGAAGACGGCGGCCTTGGAGCACGCGAGGAAGGCGACTGCGACGGGGAAAGCAAAGGGGAGACCGTCCAGTCGGGGCGGATCTTCGTCAAGGTCCCACCTGCCAAAAGGTTGGGTCCAAGGGGATTGGATCCGCTCGACCATCACTAAGACAGATCTCAATGACCTGGCCAATGAGGGACTGATCCCCCACGGGTCAGCAAGGCTTCCGGGGACCGAGTGTCAACCGCAGCCGCAGGAGGGTGAGTGCGTTCTCCTAGCCACTCATGTGGACCGTGGCTTTTCTCTGCCGCCGAGTGTTTTCTTTCGAGGGTTTCTGAATTTCTTTGGGGTGCAACTTCACCATTTCACCCCCAATTCTATCGCCTATCTTGCTGCCTTTGTGTCCATGTGCGAGAACTTCCTGGGTTGTCGACCACACTAGGGTCTCTTTAAGCACATATTCACCTGTCGCTCACAGACAGTGAAAAAGGCGAGTCCGGACGATGAGAGGACTAAGATTATGCAGATGTGCGGTGGTCTTGGGATTCAGATGAGGAATAAGAGTACTTTCCCGACCATGACCCTTCCTGAGTCGGTCAGAGGGTGGCAGTCGACTTGGTTCTACTGCCAAGATGAGTTGACGCCGGGGCAGTCGACTGGTCTCCCTCCGTTCTCCATGGACCGAGTGGACAAACCCTCTTCTTTGAAGGTGCTTCCTAAGGAGAAAGCTCGGGTGAAATTGTTGATGGAGCGCGTAGTCCAACTTGTTAGGGACGGAGTGATGGGTATGGATCTTCTGGAGGTCTTCCTTAGACGATGCATCCAACCGCTTCAGTACCGAGGCCACCCGATGTGGCTGTACTGTGGTACCGAAGACACCACTCGGGTCCATCCAGAAGCGGTCAGCGACGCCACACTGGAGAGGTGGGTGGCAGCCATCACAGGGAATAAGGACAACCCTCGAGGGGCTAGGAGGATCCCACCACTCGACTGTACCTATACACCGGACACGATATGACCACTTATCTCCAATTGTAATCTTGCTGTATTCATTCTGCTTTGCTGCGAATTGGTCGATTGATCTTTGTTTTGTTTTGTTGTCTGATAGGCCACCACCGAGTTATACTAGATGCCCAATGGAGCGCAGACGCCGACTGAAGAGGAGGAAGGAAGTGGGGGCGAAAGCCCGGAGGAGTGGGATTCGGATGCTGACGAGGATGATGAGGGTGATGACTCTGATGAGGAGGAAGAGGAGGAGGAGGAGGAGGAAGTTGCACCTCCCCGCTCGGAAAGACGCTCGAAGCTTGTCCATGATCCCGCGACTGAGCGTGGTAAGGGGGTCGCAACCGCTACACAGTCGACCAAGCGCCCTCGGACTACTTCTCCGGCGCCGACTGAGAAGGCTCCGAAGCAATCTCGAGTGGCACCGTCGAAACCTGCGAAGGTCTTGCCGAAGATGAAGATGGTGATCCCCACTATCTCAGGGTAATGGTAGTCTTGAGTTTTCCCCGTTTCATGAACTTGTTCTTGGTCGACTCATGGGCCAATCGACTGACTTCTGGAACTGCAGTGCTGCTACTTCTGATACTTCGGCCAGGGCTGAAGACCACGAGATGGAGGATGCTGTTACCTCAAAACCTGGTATGACCCTTGTGATGTCGTTTACAGTCGATTGACTTATTGTCTCTAATTTTGATTCTTTCTGCAGCTTCATCTAACGTCGTTATCGATCTTCCCGACGACGATGAGGAGGAACCACCAAGGCAAAGGAGGAGCAAGAAGGCGTCTGCTGGCAAGGCGACTCAGGACGTGCCAGCACCCGAGACATTGGTCGTGGAGGGAGACAATGTCACTCGGCCTACCGTAACCTTTGCGGTGCCGTTGACGAGTGCTCGTCCTTCGTCGTCGAGTGCTGCTCAACCCTCGCTTTTCTCGACCTACCCCGTTCCTGAAGACCAAGCTAGTGCTGCTAAAGAAGCAATACGCCAAGCGGGGGTCATGATGGAGCGAGTGAAGGCGATACGAGAAGCCAGCCAGGCAGCCTATGACGCCAGTTCGGCTCTTCAGAGTAATGTTCAGGTCAGTCGGTCACTACCTGTTCTGTTAGGATATGATATCTGAAAACTCTTCCTTCTGAAATTCTTAGAGTTTGTCCTACACCCACTGGGTGTGTCGATTGAAATTTTGGATTAGTCGGGGCACGCTGAGTGCACCCACTGGGTGTAGTCCCCAAGGCTATGGTCGACTGCTGGCAGTCGACCATAGGCTTTATGTCTTAAGTTTTTTCCTTACTCGACTAGGTCGAATAGATTCATAGACCGGTGGGGGCACGCTGAGTGCACCCACTGGGTGTAGTCCCCAAGACTGTGGTCGACTGCTGGCAGTCGACTAGTCTGAAGAACACCTCCTGTATTTTTTTTAGTTGGTCGACTGGTCGACTCTAATGGGGGCATGCTGAGTGCACCCAATGGGTGTAGTCCCCGAGACTATGGTCGAATGTTTGTATTCGGCCGTAGTCTTAGAAACGCTATGATTTTTCCTTACTCACTCGGAAGTGGACTGTCTTTGACATCTGTCGATTGGTTCTTCGTAGAAATCCTGTGACCTTGCGGCTCGCTATACTGAGTTGGAGAACAAACACATTCAGCTCGAGCTCGATCTGAATCTGGCCCAAGAGAACTTGACGAAGGCGAAGGAGGAAGCTAAAGGTATGCTTGGTGAGGCCTTTGACAACAGCCTTTGCCTCTCACTTGTTTCCGAATCTAATCTCACTGTAACTTTGCAGACAAAGTGAGGGATGCCCTGAAGAAGCAAGACCTTGACTTGGCTGAGATGCAAAAAACTGCTTTAGAGAAGACTAAGCTTGCAGATGAGAAGCTCGCTTCAGTGGCCAAGCTTGAAGAAGAAAACACCAATCTGAAAGCTGCTCTTGATGCTGCCAACCAGGAGGTCAGTCGACTGAAAGTGACAAGACCACCCTGAATGACAAGGCCAGTGAGTTGATGAGAAAGAAGAACGATCTGGAGGCTTATCTGGGTGGACTCGCCAAGAAGTTGTTCCTCATGCTTGAAGGTAATCTTTTGTATCAAACAAATATTTTAACTGTAACCTCCACTGTTGTCTTGACTCGGTGGTTGTGCTTGCAGAATTTTGCCAGAACTTTGAAGAGGAGACTGGTCGACTGGAAGTAAACCTGGACCCCATCAACTCTCCCGTGAAAGATGAAGTCGCCATGAATGTGCTCCGGCTTGAATCTCGTGTTGCTGCTGTCATCGACTATCTCGCAAGGCTGAAGGTCGCAACTTCTCGCATCGACACAACACTCTGGCCAAGAGAGACACTCCAGAACGACGTCGAGTCTCTGATGACTCGACTGAACGAGGTCCCAAGTCGAGTGCAGGAGTGGAAGAAGTCTTCGGCCAGGTGCGGTGCGGATGTTGCTCTGTCTCTGGTCCGCGTTCACTGCAAGGATGCACGAGAGGACAAGCTGGTGGCTCTTAGGGTGGCTAATACCAAGAAGCACGATTTCAGATCTTTCATGGAGACCTTCATTGCTGCTGCCACTCGGATTGCAGATGGAATTGATCTGGCCGAGTTTGTTGCACCTTCCAGCCCTCCATAGGAGGGGTAAAAAACTTCTGAGCTTGATACTTTAAATTTGCCTCGGTATGCCGAGTGAGTTTTGTAACCGACAAACCTTAACAGGCCTAGTGCCTGAGCACTTTTGGTTCCGTTAGGTGTTATCCGAACTTGGATTCGACGTTGAAGATGTTTGCATTTGGTTTGAGGTGTCTTTTGCAGGTTAAAGCGAAGCGCTCGTTGCAGTCGACTTGTTCCCCAATACACTTAGGCGAGCACTGGGCTGCAGCTAAGCCCCCGAGTGGGAGGTCTGCTCTCCACTCGGTAGGATTTCTAAAAACATAGGCGAGCACTGGGCTGCAGCTAAGCCCCCGAGTGGGAGGTCTGCTCTCCACTTGGTAGGATTTCTAAAAACTTAGGCGAGCACTGGGCTGCAGCTAAGCCCCCGAGTGGGAGGTTTGCTCTCCACTCGGTAGGATTTCAAGAACTTAGGCGAGCACTGGGCTGCAGCTAAGCCCCCGAGTGAGAGGTCTGCTCTCCACTCGGTAGGATTTCAGATACTTAGGCGAGCACTGGGCTGCAGCTAAGCCCCCGAGTGGGAGGTTTGCTCTCCACTCGGTAGGATTTTCAAGAACTTAGGCGAGCACTGGGCTGCAGCTAAGCCCCCGAGTGGGAGGTCTGCTCTCCACTCGGTAGGATTTCTAAAAACTTAGGCGAGCACTGGGCTGCAGCTAAGCCCCCGAGTGGGAGGTCTGCTCTCCACTCGGTAGGATTTCTAAAAACTTAGGCGAGCACTGGGCTGCAGCTAAGCCCCCGAGTGGGAGGTTTGCTCTCCACCCGGTAGGATTTTCAAGAACTTAGGCGAGCACTGGGCTGCAACTAAGCCCCCGAGTGAGAAGTCTGCTCTCCACTTGGTAGGATTTCAGATACTTAGGCGAGCACTGGGCTGCAGCTAAGCCCCCGAGTGGGAGGTTTGCTCTCCACTCGGTAGGATTTTCAAGAACTTAGGCGAGCACTGGGCTGCAGCTAAGCCCCCGAGTGAGAGGTCTGCTCTCCACTCGGTAGGATTTTAGATACTTAGGCGAGCACTGGGCTGCAGCTAAGCCCCCAAGTGGGAGGTTTGCTCTCCACTCGGTAGGATTTTCAAGAACTTAGGCGAGCACTGGGCTGCAGCTAAGCCCCCGAGTGGGAGGTCTGCTCTCAACTCGGTAGGATTTTGTATTGGTGGCATAGCTCGGAAGGAGAGGGTAGTAGTCGACTTGCACCTCGTCCTCCTTGCAAAGCGCACGTTGTATTTGTGGCGTAGCTCGGAAGGAGAGGGTAGCAGTCGACCTGCACCTCGTCCTCCTTGCAGAGCGCACGTTGTATTTGTGGCGTAGCTCGGAAGGAGAGGGTAGCAGTCGACCTGCACCTCGTACTCCTTGCAGAGTGCACGTTGTATTTGTGGCGTAGCTCGGAAGGAGAGGGTAGCAGTCGACCTACACCTCGTCCTCCTTGCAGAGCGCATGTTGTATTTGTGGCGTAGCTCGGAAGGAGAGGGTAGCAGTCGACCTGCACCTCGTCCTCCTTGCAGAGCGCACGTTGTATTTGTACTTAGGCGAGCGCAACGCTGCAGCTAAGCCTCCGAGTGGAAGGCTGGCTTACCACTCGGTAGGATTTTGTTTATCTTAGGCAAGTACTTGGACTGCAGCTAAGCCTCCGAGTGGAAGGCTGGCTTACCACTCAGTAGGATTTTCTTTATCTTAGGCGAGTACTTGGACTGCAGCTAAGCCTCCGAGTGGAAGGCTGGCTTACCACTCGACAGGATTTTGTTTATCTTACGCGAGTACTTGGACTGCAGCTAAGCCTCCGAGTGGAAGGCTGGCTTACCACTCGACATGATTTTGTTTATCTTAGGCGAGTACTTGGACTGCAGCTAAGCCTCCGAGTGGAAGGCTGGCTTACCACTCGGTAGGATTTTGTTTATCTTAGGCGAAACGGATTTCGCAGCTAAGCCTTCGTGTGGGAGACTGACTCACCACTCGGTTAGGATTTTTTTTACAGACTTGGGCTAATCAGATTCGCAGCCAAGCCACCCACTGGGGGATTGTTGTCAGGACCCCGACTCAATGCCACATCGATCTAGCATGTAACACCTCATATCACTTTGCGGCCTCACGCACGGTATTCCCACGGGTGTCGCCTTACCTTTGCCCGGGACCGTTTGCGCCTTTTGGCACACGTATATGATAGTGTCGCTAGCATCCATATGATAAGGAGCCCGGGCTGACATGGCTAGTCGTAAACCCAAAGTGGCACAAACTTACAGGGACAGGCATCCATGACCCAGCATCAAACGTGTCGGTCATCAGCGGGTGAATCCAGGCTGTAGCACTGGGCTAGCAGGACTCCGGTGAACCGGGCTGTAGCGGGCTAACAGGACTCCGGTATTCATCGCGTGACATTTCCCCGAAGGGACAGACACAGGAACGAAGAAGGACACATGCCGGCCAGCCTAAGTGTTCCAGAGCAGTAGCAAGCTACCATGGCTCAGTGGAAACACTAGGAGACATTTCCCGGTAAGAGAGGCTACTAAGGATAAACAACTAGATAGTCAGATCCCACACATACCAAGCATTTCAATAACATACACACAATATGCTCGATATGTGCAAATACAACATGGCATCACAACATGACTCTACGACTCAAGTATTGATTCAATAGGCTCCGAGGAGCGGGATATTACAAACATGGGTCTCATGACCCAACAATCAGAGCATACAAGTCAAAGCACAAACGGAAGCTTAACATGTCTGAGTACAGACAACTATAAATGAAAAAGGCTGAAAAGCCTGACTATCTACCAGATCCTGCTGAGGGCACAAGATCGTAGCTGAGGTAACAAGCTAAACGTCGAAGTCCACGTGGAACTACTAGTGAGACTGAAGTCTCTCTGCAAAAACATAAATTAAGCAACGTGAGTACAAATGTACCCAGCAAGACTTACATCAGATCTAACTACATATGCATCATTATCAACAAAGGGGGTGGTGGAGTTTAACTGCAGCAAGCCAGCTTTGACTCGGTGGCTAACCTGAACTACGACTGCAAGTAACTCTTTAGAGGTGGCGCACACGTGTCCACTTATTCACCATATCAATACACCACTATGGATCCGCTCCCGTCTCCCTACGAGAACGCCATCCATAGCACTCACGCTTATCTTGCGCATTTTAAAGTATCCACTTTCACTTGTCTATGAACTGTACAAGGGGTCCAAGTTTCCATATCCGAGGAATCCGGCTATTCGAATAGATAATTATAACCCTGCAGGGGTGTACTTCTTCACACACGCTTTCGCCACTTATCGCCCTGTACACGTCATGTACCTCGGCAACCTTCAAGCGGAAGTCGGGCGAGGGAGTCAGCTGTAACACCCCGGTAATAAAGCTACAGTAACCACACACCCTAATGGTGCCATGTCATCGCTGTTAAGATTCTAATCTCACTTTGAACCAAACTGAATTCAAATTCAATTTAAATTAAAGTCAAACTATTAATTCTTCAACCGGTAAAACAAAAATGTTCGCTAGTTTGCAAAAATTCACTAACTAATTGTGCTGAATAAACCAATATTATTGGAATTACTCAAGTACCCCTTAACCTGTTTAAAATTGGACCAACAGCTTTTAATTGATCCTTTTCAATTTAAGTAAATATTTACACTTTTCAAAATAAGATAGAACTTGTTGTGCTAGCTCATAGCATCGCATGGTATTTAAGTGTCAAGTTTCAGGTTAAACAAAATACAATTGCTATTTATTAAAAATGCAAAACAGAGCAGAATCTGAAACAAAATAAAAATAAAAATGGAAAGATGAAAGACCTAAACTACTGTGCATGTGGGGCTCTAGTGCATACAGTATGGCCTGGCCCAATTTGGTCAGCCTTTCGACCTCCTCCCGCAACAGGAGAAGGCCGAGGCGCCATGGCCGCTGGGAGCTCGCCTCCGCGCACTGCTGCGCCACAGAGGGGATAAGAGCAAGCCCCTGTGCCCCCTCACTCTTCCCCTGTAACCCTAGCACGCCCGTTCCCCTCGCTCGTTTCTCTCCCCTCGAGTTCGTCCGCGCCCGAAGACGCAGTCGCCGCCGCCCCATCGTTGTCGCGGCCACCGAGCTTCCCGCGGGCTGAAACCTAGTCAGGAGACGCGTCGGGCTCGTCTAATTCGACTACAACCACCGGTTCGAGTCGGGGCACCGTCAAACTTTGGGATCGAGCCGTCTTCCCCGCCGCAGCCATCGCCGCTGTCGATTTGCTCCACCGAGCCTCCCCCGAGCTCGCCTTTGCACAACTACAGGGCCCGGTGAGGCCACCTCGTCCGATTCCCTTCGATCCCCTTTGATTCTTCCTCTGATTTAGGCCGTATTTCGCCGCTAGACGCCGCGCCCCCACTCGCTGCTACCTTCTGTCGTCGCCGCGGCAACCGTCGCCGCACGCCATGTTGGCCCCCTGTTCACCGGCCGCGCCTGCGCCGCCCTCTCGCCGGTCGTCGCCTGCCCTGGCCGGAGCCGTCCCATCCCCATCCGCGCGCGCCCTGCTGCGCCTGACGCCGTCCGCGCCCGCCGCTGCCTGGCGCGGCTGTCCCCGAGCTCGGCCATGTTGGCGCCGTGATGCGCGTGCGTTTGCTCGGCTGCTGCTTTGCGGTTGCTGATGCACTGCCGCTGCTCGTCCTGCTGCTTGTTGCTTAGCTGCTGCTCCGCTACTAACTGCTACTGCTGCTGCCGAGCCATGTTATTGCCTTCTTTGCTACTGCTGTTTCTTGCTACTACTGCCGCTGCATAGCTACTGCCGTCGCTGCTGTTTCCTTAACTGCTACCGCTGCTGTTTGCTGGTCACTCTGGCTCGTAGCTGCAAGGTTGTTTGCTGAAGAAACAACTGACGAAACTGAACCGTGAAGAAACCCACGAGACTACCAGAGAGCTTGCCCCATCCAAGCTTGGTTATGTGCTATGTGTGCGTTTGTGTGCACACCCGTGAGGCTGGCCGTGCAACCAGGCCGGCCCTTGTTGATTAGAGCTAGGTGGTGCTAAATTAGTCTGGTAACAGATGACGTTTGGTCCCCCATTAATTAGGTTTGTTTTATTTATTTGTTTATAGGTATAGCATATGACATGTGGACCCACATGCACTGTTCACTTTTTGACCCATTCAACTTTGACTTGTTGACTTTGACCGGCCCCACCTATCATAACCCCATGTGGGTACACTCCGTGTACCCATGGCAAATTGCAGTTTATTTTCGAATTAATAATAAATCCAGAATTTTAAAATATTGTTTAAAACTTTAGAAATCATAGATAATAATTCGTAACTCGGATGAAAAAGTTTTTACATGAAAGTTGCTTAGAACGACGAGAGGAATCCGAAAACATGGTCCGTTTACCTGTCAGAGGCCTCTAACTATCTGAACATGGAACTTTCCCCCTCCGGTCTTTTGTCTGACATAGGTCCGGAACCGGGAAAACATTCCCGGCGGACTTCCCCCTTCACCGGTATCGTGTAGCACCGCGTTACAATACGTCTAGCTCTACCTGTTGTCTTGCTATGTATTTACTGTTTCTCCCCCCTCTTCTCTTCGGTAGACCCCTTGATGATGCTGATGCCCCTGTGATTGACTACGTCACCGACGACCCCTCCGTCTCGTCTGAACAACCAGGCAAGCCCCCCCTTTGATCATCCCGATATCGCCCATTCCATTCTCTCATGCTTGCATTAGATTTTGCTATTGTTATTGTTTGCTCCTATTCTGATGCATAGCCTCCTTTTGTAACATGCTTATTGTTACCTTACCGGCTTATCCTAAACTGCTTAGTATAGGTTGGTTAGTGATCCATCAGTGACCCCCACCTTGTCCTTGTTGCCCCTGCTTCATCATTGAAGACCCGATCAACGGGATCGAAGACCAGGCCCCGGCACCGCACATCACTTTCCCCTTAGTTGCTCGACACTACTGGGATACTATCGAGTGCCGAGGGTGAGACCTCTACAACACTTCTGATGTTAACCCTGTAGTGTAGCTATTCGGTCGTGGTCATCGAGGGTGATTTCCTCTTTAACCACTTCCGATACGACTCTGTCGTGCAACCCCTCAAGTGTGAACCTCGAGGGTGATTCTTCTACGTTCACCTTGATAATTACATTGAGTGGAACCCACCGAGGGTGATTCCTTGGGTTTTCCTCTTGATGTTTGGACACACGGATACTTGGACTTTACAACTGTTACTTGGAAAGTGATGTGGAGACGGGTTGACCTGGAAGGTGCCCGTGAGATAATTACGAGGCGTGGCCGGGCATTCTTAGCCCTTGCCGCAAGTCCTCGACACGGGGCAACGGGGTCACCTCTTTCGTGAATCTCTGCTTGTTACCGCGCGTTCCTAATCCACTACGATTTGGATATTTGATCCGAGGGGCCTCTGGCCTGATAGCACTAACCATCACGTGGGCATAGTATGGGCGTTCTGCGCCGTATACATCAGCCAAAGCTTAATAGACGTCAGCGACTGAGTGGCGCGCGCCGGGTTGGACTGCGCAAGCGCCTGCCTTGTTGAAGGAGGTAGCTAGGTCTGCTCACCGGCCGCGTACGCAACGTGCAGGAGTTTCCGGGGAGATGGCCCATGACCCCTGGGGGCATAGGTTTAGTCCGGCGTGCTGACCTCTCTGTTAAGTCTAGGTCGGGTTGCGGCGTATTGTTTGGCCGAGGCCGGGCATGACCCTGGAAAGTGTGTCCGGCCGGAGTTAAGCGAGCGTGGTGGGTAAGTTGGTGCACCCCTGCAGGGAAGAAAACATCTATCGATAGCCTGTCCTACGGTAACGGACACTTGGAGTTGTATCCCGATCGATACAACTAGAACTGGATACTTGTGATGAGAACTGGATGGTGATGAGGATTTGATTGTGATGATAACTGGATAGTATGGCTCTGGGATTGCTTTCTCGCAGGGAGTCGAGAAAGGATCTCTGGCCGAGGTTGATAACACTACTACCGCTTTACTTTATGCTACTCTATTCCCTCCTGTTGCTGCAAGATGGTGGGTTCGAGAAGATGCTAGTCTTCGATAGGACTAGGCCTTCTCCCTATTCTGGCATTTCTGCAGCCCAGTCCATATATACAGCCTTTCGTTGATAATGTTGCATATGTAGTGTAGATCCTTGCTTGCGAGTACTTTGGATGAGTACTCACGGTTGCTTTGCTTCCCCTTTTCCCCCTTCTTTCTTCTTTCTGGTTGTTGCAACCAGATGGTGGAGTCCAGGAGCCAGATGCCACCTTTGACGACGGCTGCTACCCCGAGGGTGCCTACTACCACGTGACGGACGCCGACGACCAAGAGTAGTTAGGAGGCTCCCAGGCAGGAGGCCTTGCCTTTTCGATCGTTGTTGTTTTGTGCTAGCCTTCTTAAGGCAAACTTGTCTAACTCATGTCTGTACTCAGATATTGTTGCTTCCGCTGACTCTTGTGTTTTCGAGCTTATGTATTCGAGCCCCCGAGCCCCCTGGCTTGTAATATAAAGCTTGTATTATTTTATTTTGTGTCTAGAGTTGTGTTGTGATATCTTCCCGTGAGTCCTTGATCTTGATCGTACACATTTGCGTGTATGATTAGTGTACGATTGAATCGAGGGCGTCACATCAGCCACGACCTGACTAACCATACAAGCCTCTCGTCCAGGTTTATCGCCTATCCGGGTTCCATCCGCAAGGAGATCCGGCCGGGGTGTCGCTCACGGCCCCAAACGATGTGAGCAGGGTTCCCAAGCCCACCTCAACGGGTGGATCTACGCTTGGTACACCGTGCCACTGTGCCTAGTCTGTCCCAAGCCCACATGTACCGGGTGCCACTTGGTAGACTACTAACACTACCTACAAACACCAGAAACTAGTTGCAACTCCTGGACAGAGATCAAGTTGATTAATAAGTCGAGAGAGCTTGGAGTGCCCGGAGCCCAATGTGTGGTAGTAGCTGTTCATGGATCACAAACACAGAACTCAGTTCCTGAGGACGGCTGCAATGAGACAACCCACCATGTACTCCTACATGGCCTCTCACCGCTACCTTTACCAAATCGTGTTCACACACTTAGCTCACACACGGTAGGACATGTTCACACACCTCTGATTCATCCCCGATGAATCAGACCTGACTCAACTCTAAGCAGTAGCAGGCATGACAAACATACATGAATGAGTAGGCACATCAGGGCTCAAACAACTCCTACTCATGCTAGTGGGTTTCATCTATTTACTGTGGCAATGACAGGTCATGCAAAGGATAAAGGGGTTCAGCTAACGCAGCAAGTAACAAATATGTCGTTGTTGTCCTAATGCAGTAAAAGAGAGCAGGAGCGGGAGAGTGGGATTTTATCGGAATGAACAAGGGGGTTTTGCTTGCCTGGCACTTCTTAAGATAACATTGAGTCTTCATCAGTGTCAACGATCACATCATCGGTACAGCATCTACCGAGGGGGAACAACACCGGCAAACACAGAAGAAACACGATCAATGCAATGCACAATATGATGCATGCTATGACATGGCAATATGAATGTGTTTTGGGCTAATGCACCTAGCTATGATTTAAATGAAGTTGGTTTGAATACATGATTCAAATTCCAACTCCATATATGATTATTTAAATGCCCTTTATTTGTTTTGTCCAAAACAGAGGACAAACATTGTTCAAACATGCATGAAAATGGTACAGATGGATTCCTTGAATTTTTCTGATAATTTTTCATATATAAATTATTTCATTCTGAGTTACGGTTGAATTTCTATGATTTATTGAAGTTTTAGCTATTTTCTGGAATTTTCTGAATAAAATAAATCCAGAAAACATTACTGCGTCAGCCTGACATCATAATGACGTCAGCAGGTCAACTGCGGCGGTCCAGGTCAAACCCTGACCTGTGGGTCCCGAGTGTCAGTGACTGGGGCTGGTTAGTGCCGCTGATGTGTGGGCCCAGTCAACGGCCACGTCAGCGCGGTCAAAACTGACGCGTGGGGCCACTGCAATTAGATTAAACCTAATCTATTTTAGTTAGCCGGTTAGTTAGGCCGCAGGGCCCGCATGTCAGTGAGAGTGTGGGTTAATTAGTGGAGTCATTAACTACTAACGACGGTGCTACGTCAGCTGCCGGCGTTTAACCGCCGGCGACCTCAGATCGCGGCGGCGTCCGCGTCGGGATTGCGCTACAGGCCATGGTTTGGGGCGCGGGGAGCATCTACGGGGAGCTGGCAGAGTGGCGCTTCCAGTGGTGGAGGCGGCTGAAGCGGAGGTGGCCGGAGTCGTCGCCGGCGTCGACCGTGGCGGTCGCCGGAGTTCGGGCGAGGGCGGCCGCGTGGTTCCAGTGCATGGGGGAGCTAGTTAGGGGTTCCGTTGGACTCGCCGTTGCTCCAGGAGCACGCCGAAGGCTCAAGATCGAGCGGAGACGCACGGTGGCTGCGAGAGCAACGACCATGGCGGACGGTGGCGCTCGGGTACGGCGGCTGGCATAGCTAGAGGATAGGAACAAGCTCGGGGAGGATGGGGAAAGACGGAGGATCTCACAGCGCATCGGGTGGGGTCATCGACGAGCTCGGGGGCGCACGAGTGACGGCGAATTGGCGGCGACCATCGGCGGCGGTCGAGGATGAAGACGACGGCGTGGAGGCGATGCAGAGCTTCCTGAGGGGCTTGGCTTGGTGGGGAGGAGGAGGGGGTCGAGGCGGAGCTCCTGGGCTGCTCAAGGGGACGAGGGAGGGTCCATGGGCGCGGTGGTGCAAGTCAGCGGCGGCAGGCGCGTTCGGTGATGAGAGGGAGGAAGAGCAGAGGAGGGGAATGAGCTCGGTGGGAGAGGGGAGAGGCACCAGAGGGTTTGGGGGAGTGAGGGGGAAGGTGCTGGGCGTCTCCGTGGCGCGGATTAGGACGAAGGGCGGCCTCCAGCGCGAAGTAGGAGGTGGCCGGGGCTCTCGGGCGCGCGCCACGCCTCGCCTCTGCCTACTGGCAGAGGAAGACGACGAGCGGCGAGGTAGATGGGCTGGGCCGTGCTGGGCCGGTTGGTGGCGCCAGGTAAGTGGCTGGGCTGCTGGTGGGCTACCAGGTAAGTCTTCTGCTCCTTTTTAATTTTTCTGTTCTGTTTTATTTTTATTTAATCTTTTGCCACTGTTTTGAATTTAAAATAATTCAAACAATGCCAAAAGCTCCTCTGAATATTTTTATTTTGCTAGATGGACTTTTCCAAAAGCTCATAAAATATTTCAGGGGTATTTGAAATTATATTCTAGTTATATGAATATAATTCAAATTCAAATAGCTAATGATTTAAATTCAAAGTCCCAAAAATAAATCCTTAAAAATGTTCAATATTTTTGGTTTGGATCAAAACCCTTACCAAAAATACTAAACATCTAAGAAGAGCATTTTGGAACAATGAATGAGATTTTAGGGTTTTTGCCCTTCTTTTATTTAGGGTTTTGAGGCTTCTAAATTCCTCGGTTCAAGTTTCAGAAATTTAAACATGATGCAAACACTAGGCAGCACCAGAAGCTAGGGATGTGACAACTCACCCCCACTAAAGAAAAATCTCGTCCCGAGATTCAAGCGTAGGGTAAGATGAAGGGGAAACGCAAACTAGTACAATCTTCACGATCCAGGTTGCACTTCAAATGAACGTTGATTCAACCACCATCATTGTCTCGAAGTCTTGCTCTGAGAACTCCAACTATCATGACGACAAGAGGAAAGGAAAACTCTAGAAGAATCTATCTTCTCGAAGACCGAACAACTCAGGATCAACTCATGGGATGAGACATTGTCACATCTCTCGAGCTGAGACACGAAGCATACATCTGAGGAAATGGAGTGAGACAGATGACGAGGGCTCGCTAAGTAGACAACAATTCCAGACTTAAGAATGTGGTGATCGGTTGTCAATGTAGCGAGGAGTTGAGTTGCCATGATACCACAACGAGGCACCTTAGGGATGGTGACTCGTAGATATATCCCCTTAAGTGGCAAAAGAAGAATTACTTTTGATTCCGAGATGATTGAAACTCTTTAAACCAGCCTAAGGCAATTCTCGAGCGATCGTTTGGAGGGGTTTGGTAGAATGGCAAACTCGGACTTGGATGATGTGGATTACCTTGTTGAAGACAACGTAATGGATGAATTTGCTTACCACCGGAAATGGAAGAGACCCATGGTAGAATGGCACATTGGCGGTGCAAGCTGGGAACAAAATGCAAATGCTGGGAATTATTCTGGTAACTGGGGAAGAACCCAACAATAGAGAGTGAATTCACTGTTTGAAAAGGTCATAGCATTGCCGAGGAAACTGAGAGCACTATATAGTTAATGCCGACGATCAAACCTAGCACTTGCGCGTGCTCTCAAGAACTTGAGCATTTCCATAATCATCAAGGTTTTACCAACATCCGTGTCAAGGATCCTGGCAACACAACTTACTACCATGATAAATGATGATGGATGATGTAGATGCAAAGGAAGATAACACTTTCTTAGATTTCACCCTTGGCGGGGCCAAGGAAATAAAATCTGGATGATCGACCGAGAGACATTTAGCACTCCGCCTCTAATGTTCTCCTTGATGTGCTAGTGTATCCCATCCCATGGTTTGATATCTAGAACATCAAGTAAAAGGTCGGACTTCGGAACACAAAAATCATAAGGCACAACTAGGGAGTAAATCCTACGAAGTCCTTATGGGAAGGTGGCCAACTTCCTTAATCAAGATACTACAATAATAGGTCTTCCGGCTAGGTGGGTTGGCCACGACATCCACTTTACCGGTTATCGAGGGACCAGTATTATAGTTCTTGGGAAATGTTCCAACCATCATATCTACCTGAGATTCAGATCTGGTTGGTGTCAGGATATCCAGACTCATCGAGTCTAGGAAGAAAAATGAAAGTTTGCAACACAATCGACGAGATGACGTTGCGAGATTCTCGGGAAATGGACTACGGTAGTAAGCTCCAAAACATGAGCTGGTTCTGCTGCACACATGTGAACATGTTGTCCCAGACAAAACATGATCACATGGTAGTCTTACAATAAAACACTACCGAGTTCCGGTGGGGAACCAGCATCGAGGATATCGAAGTCCTTGTGCACTTATCGATGAACATCTTATCCTTGAGCAAGTCAACCAGTGGCTTGGCGTGCTAGGGACACATATGGAATGGAGGTAGCTAATCTCACAGTCCAATGTATACTTCGCACATGCATGACTGACTTGGGATGATTCCAAAGGAAACAAAAACAATCTTTCTCGGATCCATGACGGCAACTTACACCAAGTGCATGTGAATTAAAGAAAGTCACTTCTTTCCTCCGAACATACACCTCATGAATGGAACACGAAGGTAATGTTTACAAAAGTTTCCAATACTAGATGGATGTTCAACATAATCATGGAGAGGTTAAATATCTTGCTGATGGGCTCAACAACAACTCATCGGAATTTCCATATCACTGGACTTCCACCATCATGTGAACACGGTGGTAGTATTGGTCAGACCCGAAAGATATAATGGTGTATGCTCGAGGAACAACCACGAGTAAGACAACATTACGAATATCGTTGGTTTTGATTTGATTTGACGATAGCCCATACTCAATCAAAGGTTTGGGTAAGATAATAGATCCAACAATTGATCACAAGGACCAATTGATGAAGATATCATCTTTCTTCAACACACACACACAAAAAGATATCCCTTAACATGAACTAAGTCGGGCAAGCTTCCATCTTCCAACTCTCCAAGTTGTTGTTCAGCTTAGCCAACTAGCTCAGGGGTATCCCACACAGATTCTTGGAGAAGGGGTGGTTTACAGGATAAACCAACTTGATCACGAGCTCAACATAACAGTCAGGTGACAACCTGGTAATACTTCCGAGAAGATATACGGAAAATCACGAACCACCGATATGTCTCTAAGCTCGAGAACAATCTTGCTTTTCAGGGCAAGATGATATGATCAAATGAGCGAGGACTTGACAAAATCCTAACTCATCAATCGAAATGTGCACCAGGAAGATGGACAAGGTAGCACGATCAATCTTAGAATGATGATTCAAGAACCAACACGTTAAGAATGAGGTTATTGTCCATTTAACTACCAAGCAACGGAGTTGCTAGCAGTATTGATTTCACACACCACGATTCTCTTGTCGGTATTCCGGTTACAATAACACAGGAACCGAGGAATGAACAATGATGGCAAGAAGTATCACTGTACCAAGAGTTCATAGGATGGTGTGCAATTCTCATGACAATCCTGACATAAAGAGGGTAATACTCCAAGGTAGAGCAGAACAAAAGCTGGATTGGCATTTTGATCTGCGGAATACAACTACTTTGACCCAATCCTAGATATGGATGAGGTACTGGAGTTCATTTCTCCTAGTCATTCTGGGATAGAATGGCTTGACGAACCACATGAGTAGTGGCAACGATGAACATGGATGCATATCTACTCCTGAATATCAATTGATATACAAGGGCCAGAAAACAACTAAAGAGGGACAACTCAAAGGAACATACGATTCTCTGAGTTGTGGATCATGGTTTAGCATGTCGAACGAAGTTCAACATATTTCTTCCGGATAACCCATGCAGAAAGGTAGAACTGGCAGAGCCACAATATATAATGGAGAACTCATCAAGAGCACTCTGGTTGTGATCGTTCAGTTCAACGAGGAACTTCTGCCATAAGTAGTTCATGGTATTTGGAAGAAGAAGATACCACGGACTTCGAGGACTATCGCAAGGTTACTAATAACCTAAGCGAGCTAGCAAATACTATCAACATGAAGTAAGTAGAGTGAATCTCGGGTTCAAGAACCCAGGAATAGAATACCTACTACTAAGTAGCATCACGGAATGCTTTCGAGAATAAAGGCCAGAATCATCACACTAGGACACAATCATGGATAGACCACTAGATGATCCCCTGAGACACCTAGGGTCATAATAATAACTCCAACATAAATGTCAAGGCAATAGAATACCTCAACTCAACAATTAGTGTGATTGAGCTGGCATAAAGGAACATCGAAACCAGGGGGAAAGAATTTTGCAAATGCATCAGACTATTTAGAAACCTGGAATGACTCGGATAGCATAACGGCTGTAAATGCTCAAAAAAGACTTGAGACATTCACAAAATGGTGGCATAACCACTCAGAAGCACAATATCAAGGTTTCGAGATCAACAATTAACATACGGAAGTAGTAGGAACTGAACTGAGACTTAAATCCAACAATCCTATAAGTCTACGGATTAGTAACACGTCATCCTGATAGATAGATGAGAAGACCTAGTTCCTTAACCCCCGTAGAAGAAGAAGAGGGTGACTCAGATCAGAAGGCCATGAGGTATAAGGAGTAAAAAGAGCCTTACGTTTCATCCACAATCAATTCCCCTACATATAACTAAAGCATTTCTAGACTCAACTTCGACCAGTTTGGCTTGGTAATCCTACAGGCAGTCAAGCTCTGATACCAAAGCTGTCAGGACCCCGACTCAATGCCACATCGATCTAGCATGTAACACCTCATATCACTTTGCGGCCTCACGCACGGTATTCCCACGGGTGTCGCCTTACCTTTGCCCGGGACCGTTTGCGCCTTTTGGCACACGTATATGATAGTGTCGCTAGCATCCATATGATAAGGAGCCCGGGCTGACATGGCTAGTCGTAAACCCAAAGTGGCACAAACTTACAGGGACAGGCATCCATGACCCAGCATCGAACGTGTCGGTCATCAGCGAGTGAATCCAGGCTGTAGCACTGGGCTAGCAGGACTCCGGTGAACCGGGCTGTAGCGGGCTAACAGGACTCCGGTATTCATCGCGTGACATTTCCCCGAAGGGACAGACACAGGAACGAAGAAGGACACATGCCGGCCAGCCTAAGTGTTCCGGAGCAGTAGCAAGCTACCATGGCTCAGTGGAAACACTAGGAGACATTTCCCGGTAAGAGAGGCTACTAAGGATAAACAACTAGATAGCCAGATCCCACACATACCAAGCATTTCAATAACATACACACAATATGCTCGATATGTGCAAATACAACATGGCATCACAACATGACTCTACGACTCAAGTATTTATTCAATAGGCTCCGAGGAGCGAGATATTACAAACATGGGTCTCATGACCCAACAATCAGAGCATACAAGTCAAAGCACAAGCGGAAGCTTAACATGTCTGAGTACAGACAACTATAAATGAAAAAGGCTGAAAAGCCTGACTATCTACCAGATCCTGCTGAGGGCACAAGATCGTAGCTGAGGTAACAAGCTAAACGTCGAAGTCCACGTGGAACTACTAGTGAGACTGAAGTCTCTCTGCAAAAACATAAATTAAGCAACGTGAGTACAAATGTACCCAGCAAGACTTACATCAGATCTAACTACATATGCATCATTATCAACAAAGGGGGTGGTGGAGTTTAACTGCAGCAAGCCAGCTTTGACTCGGTGGCTAACCTGAACTACGACTGCAAGTAACTCTTTAGAGGTGGCGCACACGAGTCCACATATTCACCATATCAATACACCACTATGGATCCGCTCCCGTCTCCCTACGAGAACGCCATCCATAGCACTCACGCTTATCTTGCGCATTTTAAAGTATCCACTTTCACTTGTCTATGAACTGTACAAGGGGTCCAAGTTTCCATATCCGAGGAATCCGGCTATTCGAATAGATAATGATAACCCTGCAGGGGTGTACTTCTTCACACACGCTTTCGCCACTTATCGCCCTGTACACGTCATGTACCTCGGCAACCTTCAAGCGGAAGCCGGGCGAGGGAGTCAGCCACGACCTGACTAACCAACAAGCCTCTCGTCCAGGTTTATCGCCTATTCGGGTTCCATCCGCAAGGAGATCCGGCCGGGGTGTCGCTCACGGCCCCAAACGATGTGAGCAGGGTTCCCAAGCCCACCTCGACGGGTGGATCTATGCTTGGTACACCGTGCCACTGTGCCTAGTCTGTCCCAAGCCCACCTGTACCGGGTGCCACTTGGTAGACTACTAACACTACCTACAAACACCAGAAACTAGTTGCAACTCCTGGACAGAGATCAAGTTGATTAATAAGTCGAGAGAGCTTGGAGCGCCCGGAGCCCAATGTGTGGTAGTAGCTGTTCATGGATCACAAACACAGAACTCAGTTCCTGAGGACGGCTGCAATGAGACAACCCACCATGTACTCCTACATGGCCTCTCACCGCTACCTTTACCAAATCGTGTTCACACACTTAGCTCACACACGGTAGGACATGTTCACACACCTCTGATTCATCCCCGATGAATCAGACCTGACTCAACTTTAAGCAGTAGCAGGCATGACAAACATACATGAATGAGTAGGCACATCAGGGCTCAAACAACTCCTACTCATGCTAGTGGGTTTCATCTATTTACTGTGGCAATGACAGGTCATGCAAAGGATAAAGGGGTTCAGCTAACGCAGCAAGTAACAAATATGTCGTTGTTGTCCTAATGCAGTAAAAGAGAGCAGGAGCGGGAGAGTGGGATTTTATCGGAATGAACAAGGGGGTTTTGCTTGCCTAGCACTTCTGAAGATAACATTGAGTCTTCATCAGTGTCAACGATCACATCATTGGTACAGCGTCTACCGAGGGGGAACAACACCGGCAAACACAGAAGAAACACGATCAATGCAATGCACAATATGATGCATGCTATGACATGGCAATATGAATGTGTTTTGGGCTAATGCACCTAGCTATGATTTAAATGAAGTTGGTTTGAATACATGATTCAAATTCCAACTCCATATATGATTATTTAAATGCCCTTTATTTGTTTTGTCCAAAACAGAGGACAAACATTGTTCAAATATGCATGAAAATGGTACATATGGATTCCTTGAATTTTTCTAATAATTTTTCATATATAAATTATTTCATTCTGAGTTACGGTTGAATTTCTATGATTTATTAAAGTTTTAGCTATTTTCTGGAATTTTCTGAATAAAATAAATCCAGAAAACATTACTGCGTCAGCCTGACATCATAATGACGTCAGCAGGTCAACTGCGGCGGTCCAGGTCAAACCCTGACCTGTGGGTCCCGAGTGTCAGTGACTGGGGCTGGTTAGTGCCGCTGACGTGTGGGCCCAGTCAACGGCCACGTCAGCGCGGTCAAAACTGACGCGTGGGGCCACTGCAATTAGATTAAACCTAATCTATTTTAGTTAGCCGGTTAGTTAGGCCGCAGGGCCCGCATGTCAGTGAGAGTGTGGGTTAATTAGTGGAGTCATTAACTACTAACGACGGTGCCACGTCAGCTGCCGGCGTTTAACCGCCGGCGACCTCAGATCGCGGCGGCGTCCGCGTCGGGATTGCGCTACAGGCCATGGTTTGGGGCGCGGGGAGCATCTACGGGGAGCTGGCGGAGTGGCGCTTCCAGTGGTGGAGGCGGCTGAAGCGGAGGTGGTCGGAGTCGTCGCCGGCGTCGACCGTGGCGGTCGCCGGAGTTCGGGCGAGGGCGGCCGCGTGGTTCCAGTGCATGGGGGAGCTAGTTAGGGGTTCCGTTGGACTCGCCGTTGCTCCAGGAGCACGCCGAAGGCTCAAGATCGAGCGGAGATGCACGGTGGCTGTGAGAGCAACGACCATGGCGGACTGCGGCGCTCGGGTACGGCGGCTGGCATAGCTAGAGGATAGGAACGAGCTCGGGGAGGAGGGGGAAAGACGGAGGATCTCACAGCGCATCGGGTGGGGTCATCGACGAGCTCGGGGGCGCACGAGTGACGGCGAATTGGCGGCGACCATCGGCGGCGGTCGAGGATGAAGACGACGGCGTGGAGGCGATGCAGAGCTTCCTGAGGGGCTTGGCTTGGTGGGGAGGAGGAGGGGGTCAAGGCGGAGCTCCTAGGCTGCTCAAGGGGACGAGGGAGGGGCCATGGCCGCGGTGGTGCAAGTCAGCGGCGGCAGGCGCGTTCGATGATGAGAGGGAGGAAGAGCAGAGGAGGGGAATGAGCTCGGTGGGAGAGGGGAGAGGCACCAGAGGGTTTGGGGGAGTGAGGGGGAAGGTGTTGGGCGTCTCCGTGGCGCGGATTAGGACGAAGGGCGGCCTCCAGCGCGAAGCAGGAGGTGGCCGGGGCTCTCGGGCGCGCGCCACGCCTCGCCTCTGCCTACTGGCAGAGGAAGACGACGAGCGGCGAGGTAGATGGGTTGGGCCGTGCTGGGCCGGTTGGTGGCGCCAGGTAAGTGGCTGGGCTGCTGGTGGGCTACCAGGTAAGTCTTCTGCTCCCTTTTAATTTTTCTGTTCTGTTTTATTTTTATTTAATCTTTTGCCACTGTTTTGAATTTAAAATAATTCAAACAATGCCAAAAGCTCCTCTGAATATTTTTATTTTGCTAGATGGACTTTTCCAAAAGCTCATAAAATATTTCAGGGGTATTTGAAATTATATTCTAGTTATATGAATATAATTCAAATTCAAATAGCTAATGATTTAAATTCAAAGTCCCAAAAATAAATCCTTAAAAATGTTCAATATTTTTGGTTTGGATCAAAACCCTTGCCAAAAATACTAAACATCTAAGAAGAGCATTTTGGAACAATGAATGAGATTTTAGGGTTTTTGCCCTTCTTTTATTTAGGGTTTTGAGGCTTCTAAATTCCTCAGTTCAAGTTTCAGAAATTTAAACATGATGCAAACACTAGGCAGCACCAGAAGCTAGGGATGTGACAATTGTTTTGTGTGGACAAAAGAAATAACGATTACTCGGAAAATTATAAAGCTCTTGTCTTTGATAAATAAACTACAAAAGTACTTTTATTACAACTCATCCGAGTGAATACTTAAGTGTAAAAGGGGCGGAGAAGCTCCGCGTTCCAAGCTCGGGGCTCGTCGATCTGATGCTCGACATTGTAAAGACGGTATGCTCCATTGTGGAGAACCTTGGTGACGATGAAGGGACCTTCCCAAGAAGGAGCAAGCTTGTGTGGTTTCTGCTGATCCACTCGGAGAACCAAATCTCCTTCCTGGAAGGCTCGACTTTTCACGTTTTTGGCGTGGAAGCGACGCAAGTCTTGTTGGTAAATGGTCGATCTGATCAGAGCCATCTCCCTTTCTTCCTCCAAAAGGTTGACTGCGTCCTGCCGCGCTTGTTCTGCTTCAGCTTCGGTGTAGAGCTCGACCCGGGGAGCATTATGGAGAAGGTCGCTCGGCAAGACTGCTTCAGCTCCGTAGACCAAGAAGAACGGAGTTCTTCCAGTCGACCGGTTGGGCGTGGTCCTTAACCCCCAAAGCACTGAGGGAAGTTCATCGACCCACGTACCAGCCGCATGCTTAAGATCACGCATTAAACGGGGTTTCAACCCTTTGAGAATCAAACCGTTGGCTCGTTCTGCCTGTCCATTCGACTGTGGGTGAGCGACTGAAGCATAGTCGACTCGTGTGCCTTGAGACGTGCAGAAAGCTCTGAACTCTTCGGAATCGAAGTTTGACCCGTTGTCAGTGATGCTGCTGTGCGGGACTCCATATCTGAATATCAATTCTCTGATGAAGCTGACAGCAGTACCGGCATCGAGGTTCTTGATGGGTTTAGCTTCGATCCACTTGGTGAACTTGTCGACTGCTACCAGCACATGGGTAAAACCGCTTCTGCCTGTTCTCAAAGGACCGACCATATCCAAACCCCACACTGCAAAGGGCCAGACGAGTGGTATAGTCTTCAAAGCTGACGCGGACTTGTGTGACATATTGGAGTAAAATTGACATCCCTCGCATTTGTCGACTATCTCCTTCGCCATTTCATTCGCTCTTGGCCAATAAAATCCGGCTCGGTATGCTTTGGCCACGATGGTCCGAGAAGACGCATGATGGCCACAGGTCCCCGAGTGGATGTCATCAAGGATTATTCGACCTTCCTCCGGTGTTATGCATTTCTGACCAACTCCAGTCGCGCTTTCTCTGTACAACTGTCCTCTTATCACGGTAAAGGCCTTAGATCGGCGAACGATCTGTCGAGCCTCTTCTTCGTCCTCCGGGTCTATTTTTCATCATATATTTTCATATCTATAAACCAAAAATACCTTGCTGTAATTTATTTACTTTTATTTTGTTTTATGTTTTAGTAATCTTTTATATCTATCTCTATCAGATATCATCCTTGCAAGTGACCCTGAAGGGATTGACAACCCCTTTATCGTGTTGGGTGCAAGTGTTTGATTGTTTGCGCAGGTGCATAGATTGGAGACTTGCATGTACCTCCTACTGGATTGATACCTTGGTTCTCAAACTGGGGGAAATACTTATCTCTACTTTGCTGCATCACCCTTTCTTCTTCAAGGGAAAAACTAACGCAAGCTCAAGAAGTAGCACTGACTGGCCAGCTGACCGACCAGTCAGCCTCTGCTGACTGGGCATTGACATAATCAACTGGGCCCACTGTCAGCCTATGTGTTGTACAACTGGGTATAGTTTTTGGTGCACTTAGCATTTTAGCACTTTTCGAATTAATTTAATTCCTGTAATTTCAAAAAAAATCATTTAAACTTTAAAAATTCATAAAAAAATCATAACTCGAATGAAAATAATTTATATATGAAAAATGATCATAAAAATGAGGCGAATCTGAATATGCTATCCACCTACCTGTCACATGCCCCCAACACAACAAACATGGAACCTTCCCCTCTGGATCTCTGATCGATAAATGCCTGGAGCCTGGAAAATATTCCCAGAAATTTTCCTGCTCCGTCTGTAACGCGTAGCACCGCGTTAGATCACCCCTAGCACAGCATATTGTCATGTCATGCTTTGTGATGCATTTGAGTTCTCTGTTATTTACTGTATTCCCCCTCCATTACTTCTTTTCCAGTAGACACCGAGACCGTTGTTGATCCGGTGATTGACTACTTCACCGTCGAGGGTCTGTATCTGTTTGCGGAGCTTCCAAGCAAGCAAACCCCCCTTGATTATTCCTATATCACCCATTTCCTTCTCTCTCATGCTTGCATTAGATTTTGCCAGTGTTATTTGTTTGAACCTATTCTGATGCATAGCCTGATTTTGTAACCTCCTATTGTTACCTACCTGCTTATCCTATATGCTTAGTATAGGTTGGTTAGTGATCCACTAGTGACCCCTCACCTTGTCCGCGTTGCCCCCGCTTTATGATCGATAACTCGATCAACGTGACCGGCGTCCAGAGCCTGACACATCACCTCAAACACCCTAGTTGTACGACTCTGCAGAGCTACCATCGAGTACCGAGGGTGATACCTCATATAGTACTTCTGATGAGATCTCTGTAGTGTAGTTAATCGGTAGTGGTCTACGGAGGGTGATTCCTCCTTCACCACTCCTGATAACGAATCTGTCATCCAACACCTCAAGTGTGAACCCTCGAGGGTGATTCATCCAAGTTCACCTTGATGGTTACATCAAGTGGAATCCATCAAGGGTGAGCCCTCGAATTCCCCCTTGATGTTATGGACACATAGTTACTTTGACTTTACCCCAAAACCATGATGAAGTCGGGTTGGCCCCGAGGGGTACCTGCGAGAGAAATGTGAAGTCGGGTTAACCGTGAGGGCACCCGCGAGTGATGTGGAGTCGGGTTGATTTGGAGGATACCCGCATGTTAATTACGCGGCACGGACGGGCATTCTTAGCCCTTGTCGTAAGTCTATGAGGCGGGGTGACGGGACCACAGATCGTGGATCATTGATCATCTCCGCGTGCTCCCAAGATACTAATGATTTGGGTATGTGATCCGAGTATGCATCTGTCCTTTTCGCACTGAGCACCACGCGGGAATAAGTATGGGCACTCTTCGTCGTATGTTTGGCACACGCCTGGGTGGTCCACATAAGCACCTGCTTTGTATAAAGAGGTAGCCAGGACTGATCGCGGTCGTCCACACAATGTGTGGGAGTGCAAAGGGTGATGCGCCCAAGACCCCTGCACGCTTAGGATGTAGACCGGTGTGTTGGCCTCTCTATTGAGCGTAGGTAGGACTACGGCGTGTCGATCAGCCAAGGTCGGGCATGACTTAGGAAAGTGTGTTCGACCGGATTTAATCGAGTTTGTTGTATAGGTTTGTGCACCCCTGCAGGGAAGTTAATCTATTGGAATAGCGGTGTCCAGGGTAATGGACGCTCGGAGTTATATCCCGATCTATACAACTAGAACTGGATGCTGAGGCATGAAATGGATATGTGACTCCGGGATTGCTTTCTCGCAGGGAGTCGAGAAAGGATCTCTAGGCGTTGTTACCACACACTTGCTACTATATATTATCCTAATTTGCACTCTTCTAATGTTCCAAGATGCTTCAAGATGGTAGTCTTCGATAGGCTAGGCTTTCCCTTCTCTTCTGGCATTTATGCAATTCAGCCAAAGATATGGCCTCATTTCTTTGATACTGATGCATACTTAGCATAGTTCTGATGTAAGTCTTGCGAGTACTTTGGACGAGTACTCACGGTGCTTTGCTACTTCTTTTCCCCTATACCCGTGTCGGTGCAACAAACATGAGTGTTTGCCGCCCTGACTTATGCGCATGCACGTTATGAATTCATATGTCAAGTACCAAGCCTCATATACCACTAAACCAAAGAAGCCTCTCTTCATGATATCAAGGAGAGCATTAAGAAGACCAAGCCTTGGAACAAGCTACATATATCACTGCGGAAGCAACCAACTTCGGCAGGAACGAACCAGCAAGCCAAGCCTCGACAGGCCCCTTGGGCATGGGCTCCTCGCCAATACCGGCACTTCACCTCTCTGCCCAGCTGGTCGTTGATAATGAGGTGTTGAGCCCGCGGGTGTCTAGGTGGACGTAACCCGTGCGTGTCAGCTTGCTGGGAGGGTAAATCACCTTTATTGACACCCGTCCTGATGGTGTGTCGCACTAATAGGAGGTAGTTGGATAAGCGGCACTGCAACCTTGTTGGGATTCAACCTCCACATGACACCTAGCAGTGCTTTTAATGCGCTTTGTCCTAACTGCCAGAGTTAGGTATGATAGCTCTATATCGGTCTAATCACCCATGTAATGACCTTTTTACCACGGTGGTAACCCCTTGAACTATAAAAGGAGGGCCAGGGCAACATTAGAAGGGGTTCGAACCTCTGCAAACCTCAAGCACAGGTAATCATGTAGCTGCTCTCTTCCCACCTCTTGCCCGGGGAGAGCGCTCCATGTAGTTGTGCATGATGGCTCGTGTCCGCGTCAGTATTTCCCCCGAAGAGGAAGGGATGATGCAACACAACTACGGTAGGTATTTCCCTCAATGATGAGACCAAGGTTATCGAACCAGTAGGAGAACCATACAAAATTGGTACCTGCACACAAGAACAAATACTTGCAACCCGACGCGTAAGAGGGGTTGTCAATCCTTCCCAGGTAAAAGATAGATAAAATTGTAGTAGATTGGATAAATAGATCTCGCGGGAAGGCGAGATAAAATAAATAACAAAAAAAATGCAGCAAGGTATTTTTGGGTTTTTGGATTAATAGATCTGAAAATAAAAGAGGCAAATAATAGATCGGAAAGGAAATATGATAAAGAAGAGACCCGGGGGCATAAATTTCACTAGTGGCTTCTCTCGAGAAAAATAGCATATGATGGGTAAATAAATTACTATTGGGCAATTAATAGAACTTCAAATAATTATGACGATATCCAAGCAATGATCATTATATAGGCATCATGTCTAAGATTAGTAGACCGACTCCTGCCTGCATCTATTACTATTACTCCACACATCGACCGCTATCCAGCATGCATCTAGTGTATTAAGTTCATGGAAAATAGATTAATGCAATAAGAACGATGACATGATGTAGACAAGATATATTCATGTAGAAGTAGACCCCCATCCTTTTATCCTTAATGGCAACGATCAATACGTGTCTTGTTGTGCCTTCTGTCACTGGGAAACAACACCGCACGACCGAACCCATCACAAAGCACCTCTTCCCATGGCAAGAAAATCAATCTAGTTGGCCTAACTAAACCAAATATTCGAAGAAGAAATACGAGGCTATAAGTAATCATGCATATAAGAGATCAAAACTTAGTTAACTTTCATGGATAAAATAGATCTGAACATAAACTCAAATTTCATCAGATCCTAACAAACACACCGCAAAAAGAGTTACGTCAAATAGATCTCCAAGAGACCACTGTATTGAGAATCAAAAGAGAGAGGGGAAGCCATCTAGCTACTGCCTACGGACCCATAGGTCTAAAAGGAACTATTCATGCATCATCGGAGAGGCACCAATGGGGATGACGAACCCCTCCGTGATGGTGTCTAGATCGGATCTGGTGGTTGTGGAACTTGCGGCAGATGGAATTGTGTTTCGTCGACTCTCCTAGGGTTTTTGGATTTTCAAGGTATTTATAGAGCAAAGAGGCGGTGCGGGAGGCCACCGAGGTGCCCCAGGTAGGTTGTGCCCCCCTCGGGGCACCCCTCTGGTACTTCTTTGGCCCATCTTGTGTCTTCTGGTCCAGAAAAAATCTTCAAAAAGTTTTGCTGCATTTGAACTCCATTTGGTATTGGTTTTCTGCGAAGTAAAAAAAGAAGCAAAAAGCAGCAGCTGGCACTGGGCACTATGTCAATAGGTTAGTCCCAAAAAATGATATGAAGTTACTATAAAATGATTGTAAAACATCCAAGAATGATAATATAACAGCATGGAACAATCAAAAAGTGTAGATACGTTGGAGACGTATCAGCATCCCCAGGCTTAATTACTGCTCGTCCTCGAGTAGGTAAATGGTAAAAACATAATTTTTGATGTGGAATGCTGCCTAACATGTTCATCACATATTCTTTTCTTTTGTAGCATGGACATTTGGACTTTCATATGATTCAAAGCAATAGTCTAGTTTTGACATGAAGATTTCAATACTCAAGCATATCAACAAGCAACCATGTCTTTCAAAATATCAACACTAAAGCAAGTTATCCCTAGCCCATCATGCTCAAACATTGATCCATTCATGAAACACACTCGCATATTAGCTACACCTAATGCACAAGTACGATCATAGTGCCCCTTAGTTGGTGCTTTATAAGAGAAGATGGAGACTCAAAATAAAAATAAAAATTGCATAAAGTAAATAGAAAGGCCCTTCGTAGAGGGAAGTAGGGATTTGTAGAGGTGCCAGAGCTCAAAGCGAAAAAGGTAGAGATAAAAAAATTTGTGTGCATGCTTTTCCTATCAACGAAAATGATCGAGTAGTTCCCAATACTTTCCATGCTAGATATATCATAGGCGTTTCCCAAACAGAAACTAAAGTTTATTCTTTTTTCCACCATACTTTCACATTCCACGGCTAACCGTATCCATGGGTGCCGTCCATACCAACACTTTCCAAGGAATTTATTATTTGACAACATAAAGTAAATTCATTTTTCATTTCGGGACTAGGCATCCCTAATACCTTTGTCGTACTCTCATGCAATGACAAGTGAATAAACACTCATCTTGAGAATAACACATCTAGCATGGAAAAGTATCAGCCATCCCCTACCATTTCATGAGCGGTACGAGCACACAAAAGAGAAATTATTTTTAAAATTAGAGATGGCACATACAAATTTGCTTAGAACGGCAAGAGAATACCGTGTATAGGTAGGTATGATGGACTCATATGGCAAAACTAGGTTTAAGGATTTGGGATGCACGAGTAGTAATCCCACTTAGTACAAGGGAAGGCTAGCGAATAGATTGAGAAGCATCCAACCAATAAATGAAACATCACATAAATGAGCATTAAGCATAACTAACACCGAATAATGCACCATAAGTAGGATGTAATCTCATTGCATAACTATTGACTTTCGTGCTTGCATAGGGAATCACAAACCTTAACACCAATATTCTTACTAAAGCATAATTACTCAGCAACATGACTCACATATTATATCATCATATCGCAAAACTATTACAAGGAATCAAGTTTATTTTGTCCAATGATCTTCATGGTAGTTTTTATTATACCCCTCTTGAATATCTATCACTTCGGCACTAATTTCATATGTTGCTTTTGATAGCTCAAGCAAATCTAAGTGAAGAACATGAGCATAAAAAAATTTATTCTCTCAAAATAATATAAGTGAAGCAAGAGAGAATTTCTTCAAAATTTTAGTAACTCTCAAATAAATCTAATTGAAGCAATGAGAGCATTTCTTCAAAAATACTAAAGCACATCGTGCTCAAAAAGATATAAGTGAAGCACTAGAGCAATTCCATAGCTCAAAAAATTTAGCATAAAGAGCAATTCTATCAAATCATAGCATAATTTTGGCTCTCTCAAATAGATGTGTCCAGCAAGGATAGATGACATAAAACAAAAATCAAAACAAACAAAGACTCATATAATACAGGACGCTCCAAGCAAAACTCCCGATATGTGACGAATAAAAATATAGCCCCAAGTAAGATACCGATGGTCGTTAGAAGAAAGAGGGATGCCACTCGGGGGCATCCCCAAGCTTAGTTGCTTGCTTCTCTTTGGATAATAACTTGGGGTGCCATGGGGCATCCCCAAGATTAGGCTCTTTTTACTCTTTATTCCTTCATCCATTGTGATCTCACCCAAAACTTGAAAACTCCAATCACACAAAACTCAACAAAACCTTCGTGAGATCCGTTAGTATAACAAAGCAAATCACTACTCTCAGTACTGTTGCAAACCCATTCATATTTTATTTTTGCATTATATCTAATGTATTACAACTTTTCTATGGCTTATACCCTCAATAAAGTCCATAGATTCATTAAAATAAGCACACGACGCAAAGAAAACAGAATTTGTTAAAAACAGAATAGTCTACAGCAATCTGAAAACTTCGACTACTTCTGTAACTCCAAAAATTCTAAAAAAATAGGACAACGTGAGCAATTTGTATATCAATATTGTGTAATTCTAAACAATTATGTTTCTGGCGCATAAAGTTTTTGTTTTTCAACAAGATTAAATCAACTATTACCCAACATGATCCCAAAGGCTTTGCTTGGCACAAACACTAACTAAAATAGAAAAAACACAAGCATAACAATAGTATAATTGTGCAAACACCCACGAACAGAAAGAAAAAGGCAAAAATAAATTTTATTCATTGGGCTGCCTCCCAGCAAGCTCTTTCTTTATAGCCATTAAGATAGGCTTGGAATTTTAATGATGCTCACATGAAAGACAATAATTGAAGCACAAAGAGAGCACCATAAAACCTGTGGCAAACACACTTAAGTCTAACATACTTCCTATGCATAGGCATTTTGTAGGCAAACAAATTATCAAGACAAGAAATATATAGCATATGCAAGGAAGAAGAAAGAAACAATAGCAATCTCAACATAATGAGAGGTAAATTAGCAACATGAAAATTTCTACAACCATATTTTCCTCTCTCATAATAGTTACATGTAGGATCATAATCAAATTCAACAATATAGCTATCATACAAAATTTTCTCTTCATGATCCACATGCATAAAAGTTTTATAATCTTCCAAGATAGTGGGATTAACATCAACTAAAGTCATAACCTCTCCAAACCCACTTTTATCAAAAATTTCATAAGATTGAACACTCTCCAAATATGTGGGATTATTTTTAGCTAAAGTTGACACTCTTCCAAACCCACTTTTAATATTATCGCAAGCATATTCATGATGAAGTTTAAATAAAATTTCAAGATCATAAGAATCATTATCACCCCAATCATGATCATTGCGATAAGTAGTGGACATAGCAAAGCAAGCATCCCCAAGCTTGGGGTTTTGCATATCACTAACACAATTGACATTAATAGAATTTATAATAACATCATTGCAATCATGCTTTTCATTCAAGGAGACACCACTCCCCAAAAGGTAATAGACGGTGTGTTGATGATGAACTCCTTGCACATGTGCTTCAAATGATAGTCTCCCCAACACTCAACTCTCCTTAATAGATTTGGCTATGGTGGAAGAAGGATTTGAGTGGAAAGCAACTTGGCGAAGGCTAGAAATCAAGGTTCAAATGGTGGGAATGGAATCTCTTGATCTCAACATATGAGTAGGTGGTTCTTTCTTAAAAAATGAATGGTGAAAGTGTAGGCATGTTTTGATGGCTCTCTTCTCTGAGGAAGAGGGGGTGGAGGGGTATATATAGCCTCCACACAAAACCCAACTGTTACACACTTTTGACCCATCTCGGTGGCACCGAATAGAAAACTTGGTGGCACGGATCTGTGTAAAAATATGAACGTTAGGAATCTCGCTGGGACCGATGTGCTAGGGCTTAGAGAAAACCTCATCTCGGTGGGACTGAAGTGAAGTAATAAGGCAACAGAGAATCGGTCAAGCCATCTCGGTGGGACCGATTGCAACATCTCGATGAGACCGAAGTGATTGCAACAAGTCACGGAGAGCTAGCAAGGCCATCTCGGTGGGACCGAGATCTGTATTGGTGGAACCGAATTGTTAGGGTTTTGGCTCTGGCTAAGTCCAGATGAACTCATGGCTCCGGATGGGAAGTTTTGGTGGGGCCGAGTTGGGAATTAGGTTTTGGACACATTTGAATAGAGAAGGTGGCTGAGGGTTTTAGAGCAATATCACTAAGCACTTGAGCAAATAGATCATTAAGCAACACCTCATCCCCTTTTAATAGTATTGGCTTTCCTATGGACTCAGTGTGATCTTGGATCACTTAAACAAAAAAATGTAGTCTTGAGCTTTTGCCAATCCTGTCCTTAGCATTTTGAGGGGTCCACATCTCTAGTCCATGCCATTCCAATCATTGAACTTCCTAAAATATTTATCTTGAATGGACATTAGTTCAATGAGATATATGTTGTTATGAATTACCAAAACCACCCAGAGATTAGTTGCACTTTCAGGTATGGATTGAGGCAAGAGCCTTGCAACCCTCTATATTTGTTGTGGGGATCATTGGAAGGGCTTTGAATTAATGTCCCATCTGTGTGAAATGAAATTGTTCTGTAGATGTCTCTTGTCTCGATTGTGTTCTTGATCCTACCCAGGATTATGAAGAGCGAGCCATATAGAGGCTAAGGGAAGGGAGACCGTGAAGTGTTATTTTGAACACTAGTGACAAAAAGGTTTAGTATGGTAACCTGAATCCTAACTCTACGGATTCAAGAGATGCAGCCATTAAACGCCCAAAGCTCTTGTTTGATTATTGTAATCTTAATTATCAAGGCAACCCCATGAGATAGATAGGGCCTTTGGTTGGACAACTAACTCTTGATGCAGGACGCATGTCGATCAAGATGTAATTTGGACACATCCCCCACTTCAGTTCGTAACAAGAACATCTCGATGGATGACTCCCAACGCACAAATTAAGATCATATTTGGTCCGTACACAAATGTATGGTTGTAACTTGTAAGGATTAAGACCTCATACCCATGCCTATTTTTGATAAGTGTTCCCCTTCAGGTTGTTTGAATCTGATCCGGCCAAAAGCTGAAATTGTTATTTAACGAAAGCTTGCTTGAGACCCTAGCTTCAAGGGGGCCTTCCTCCCATGGGTTCGATAACTCAGGGTCACCTCTGGGGAAATAGGCGAGAATCCTTTCTCATCCATTTCTGGATCACCAAAGAAAGTAACCAGTAGCCAAGAAACACACAAGGAAGGGAGCATGGAGCAAGATTATGCGGAGTGGTGGTGGCGATTCTAGGATAGCAGAGACAGTCGAAGATGCCTAGATCGTCATAGGAGGGTGGCGAACTAAAGGGGAGACGGTGGGGCAAATAGTGCCTACGGGAATGGCAAGGTCGGATGCTCACAGGAAGAGTGGCGATGGCGAGCGCATCCGGCAAAAACCGGGGTGGCATATGAGCATGAAACAAAAGTGTGTAGACAGAATCATTCAGAGTACGAAGAATGTGTTCAGCGTAACCATTTTGCTGCGAGGTCTAAGGACAAGTCAGCCGAAAGATGGTGCCATGGTGGGCGAGGAGGGTGTGAATGGTGATGTTATCAAATTCTTTCCTGCATTGTGAGTTTGAAGAGCATGTATAGGCCTACCAAATTGTGTGGCAACATAGGAGTAAAAGGAAGTGAGGGTAGCGGGAACGTCGAATTTCTAGCGTAATCCACACAAAAATGCGTGTAATCATCCAAAATGAGAAGATAGTAGAGAAAAATGGAATTACTCGGAACAGGCGAGGTCCATACATCACTATGATTCAACTGAAATGGAAAAGATGCAATTGTGGAAGAAGAACTAAATGGAAGGCAAACATGTTTTTCAACACGACATGCTTCACAAGTATGAGCATCCGCTTTATTATAGGAAGAGGAAAATCGTCGCACTTTTTTATGAAAAGTGGTGGAGCTAGGGTGGTCAACGCATGCGTGCTAGAGGTCAATGCTGGCAGAGAGAGCAATAGGTCCAGCGGAAGATGATGATGGTGAAGGTGGTTGGACGGGGTACAAATCTCTGGGGCTGTCACATCAGTGGAGGACCGTCCAAGTATGAGCATCCTTAACAGAAAAACCGAATTCATCAAATTCCGCAGTTTTCAGAATTATCACGAGAAAGAAAATGAACACACACTAAGTTTTGAAGTAAGTGACCCTGACGCTAGCATTAAGACTGCCTCGGGAATCTCCTCAATCATTGAAGAGTGCCTCGAAAATTGAATAAAAGCACTGATATCCATATAATCCTACAATTATGCTCTATTCTCTTGAAGAGAAAACACTTGAACTTCGTCATGTGATATTGATCCTTTTGAACCTAAATTCACATTGCCAGAGTAGACGGGCACAGCGGCATAGGCGGGCGGCGCACTGGACTGAGGCGTCATGAGAAACACTTGGTGCATGGCCGAACGAGGCCCGAAGAGACCCGAGATAGGGGTGTGCGGCACCAACATGGTGTACGCGTGCACAACCCATGTATTGGTTGTGACCCGTGGTCCACTGCGGAGTCGGCTGGTGCTGCAGGGTGATGCGCGGCTTCCTACGGTTGCCGCCATTGTGCTAACCATCATTGCCCCCGTGGTTGCCCCGATGCTGGAGGTTGCGGTCTAGAGGCGCCCCGAAGCTGGAGGTTGTGGTCTGGAGGCGCCTGCCCAATGGGTGCTGATTGAGGCGGGTAGTGCACGGGGGGCACCGGAGGTTACGACTGTGGCACCGTAGGTGGCGGAGCAGGGGGCCGCGGGAGAGACCAGCGGCGAATGCGGTGTGAACCACGTGAGAGCGCAACTGCTTCAACCGGCGCTCCTCAAGGTGAAGGTACGCCACAACCTTCTCGAAGGACGGCATGGTCAGCAGTATTCTGGAGGCGGCGTTGCTAAGGACCTCACTGAGACCGGTTGTCAGCATGGAGAGGAGGAGCTCATCGGATACCTCAAACTCTAAGTCTCGCAACTCATCAACAAGAGTTTTGACACGCATGTAAACCAAAAAAACTCCTAAAGAAATACTATGCGCTGCAGCCTATTGTCGGTGAGGAGGCCAGTGATTTTTGGTCCACACCGTATGCGTAGTGTCACCATCGACGGTGTGAAAAATCTCTTTGAAGACGGTGAGGAAGAACCACCAGATGATGGTGCCGCCGCTGGCCGTCCACTCGACGTCGTGAAGCAGTGCCAGGAGATCGGCCTTCCCATCGATGTGGTCGTGAAAATCATACTCGCGGAAGAGAAGATCAAAGTATGTCTTCCACGAGTAGAAGTTGGCCTCTGAGTGGAAGAGCTTCACCAGGACGCGCTAGAATATCGAAACATCACAAATGACCACAGCCAAGCGACCGTTGAAGGGGTTGCTACTCCCAGGTCGGGAGGCACATGGGTTGCTAGGGCCAAAGAGAGAAGAGTTTGGCAGAAAGTCATGGAAGCAGAAGCGGGGGAGATGATGCGGCTAGGGTTGGGCGTAGGATGTGGGAGAAGGTAGTGACACGGCCGAGAGAGGGAGGCGGCGCGATCGGGAGGAGTGATGTTGCCCTAGTGATCGGCTAGCGAGGCAGCGCACGACATAGCAATGTAGTGCGCGGGCATAGCGATGCAGCGGCGATAACAATGCAGCGGCAGCAGGAGCAATGCAGCGAGCGGGCGAACAGCAATAACGATGCAGTGGCACGCACAGGCAAGCAGAAGGCAGCACGTGAGCCTACAGCTAGCAAGGCAGCGCGGGGCATAGCAATGGAGTGGCGAGTGCCGCAATGCAGCGACGAGAGTAGCGATGCAACGATGCGGCTTCAGGGAAGCAGCAACAGCACAGCGAGATAAGATAGCGGCAGTGGCGGCGCTATCAGGTTAGGCTGATACAATATGGAGACAATAGGCTGCAAAACACGTCGTATATTCATGGGCATCCAATGCCAATATATGGATACACAGGGAGATCATCATGTCCAAGACTAGACTCTAATGAGATTGACAAAGATTAGATGTAGTATATGCGAGACGAGGGGGACCTCCCATTCGCCGCATTCTGCGGCGAATATGGAGCGCGACGCACACAGGAGCGGTGTGGCTGGGCCGGCCCACTAAGACAGACCGCCAATAGTTAAAAGCAGTAAAAATCAAAAAATAAAAAGAGATGCCCACCAGGATTCGAGCACGGGACGTCGCTCTGCTCCAGAGCGCTGCGTACCACTAGACTAAATGACCACATGTGAACAAAACCGCATCGCAAACGTATTTAGCAGCTTACCTTTGCGCATTATTCCCACTTGGATGTTATTTTCTGACATGTACAGTAGCATATATATTTTTGAAAAATTGAACAAATTTCGAAAACACGCGAAAGAATTTTTGAAGAAATGTAAACAGAATTTGACATTCCAAAATAGTGTTTGAAAAACAAGCAAAAAATTGGAATTTCAAACAGATTTTGACAAAAATAGTAAAATAAGAACAAATTTGGTGAAGGGGTTATTTTTACTTTGGAACAATTTTTCAAAATATTAGAGCACATTTTTAAAAAATTATTTTTTAACAAAAAGGAATTAATTTTGAAACCACAAACGTATTGCAAAAGAATTAACAAAATTTGACGTTCCAAACATTTTAAATCAAAAGACGGAATGTTCTACGAAACACCAAGTCTTTCCAAATTTCTGAACAATTTTTTTGGAACTGTTTTCAAAAAAACAGGAACCTTTTATGAAAATCATGAAGATTTCTTGGAACGGCAACATTTTTCCAAATTCCAAAACAAAATTTGGAGACGCGAACATTGAAATTCCTAAGCAATATTTGAAACCACAAACGTTTTTTGAAACTAGAAAACAATTTATGAAAGTGGGACATTTTTTTAAACTCCAGAAAAAATGAAAACATGAACATTTTTTTGAACACGAAACTTTTTCTGAAGTTGTGAGCAAATTTTTGGAAGTGAGAACATATTTTGAAATTCCTGTACATTTTCTAAAACATAAATTTTGTATGAATGTCATTCTAAAGAGATTTTTATAAAGAGAACATTTTTTCCAAAATATGAACATAACAACCATTTGAAAACGAGAACATTTTTTGGAATTACTGAACATTTTTTGAAAAACACGAACATTTTCTGAAATTGTGAAAAAATTTTAGAACAAGAGCATTTTTTGAAATTGTGAACAAAATTTGAAAACGGGAACATTTTATAAAATTCCTGAACATTTTTGAAAACATGAACATGAGAAAACATTTGAAAACGAGAACATTTTTTTGAATTGACTGAACATTTTTGAAAACATGAATATTTTTTGAAATTGTAAACAAAATTTAAAACAAGAACATTTTTTGAGATTCTTGAAAGACTTTTTGAAACATGAACGTTTTTTAAAATTGTAAACAAAATTTGAAAACGGGAACATTTTTTGAAATTCAGAACAAATTTTGAAAACAAGAACATGTTATAAAATTCCGAATAGATACTGGATATTCTCAAACAAAATAAAATAAAAAACGAAAGAGCGAAAAAAGACAAGAAAACAGAAAATTAAATAAAAAATTTAAACGAAAAAGGAAATGAAATAGAAAAGAAAAAGAAACAAAAGGGAAAAAAAGGGAAATAGAAAAAACGGTTCATGAACCTCCTATAAGGTTCCCAAAACCAAAAAAAAACCGGCTGAAAACCACCTAGAAGATTCCCAAAACCGGACTCAAACGGTCGATCTCCCCCTGTGCATCCGGTCGACTACTTGCGGCAACGAGCAGCGAATAGGAATTTCCGTGACGAGGATCCCCTGCCGAGGGGGTGCCGTTCCACCACCGATACATGGGCCTGCTTGAAACTTGGCGCACATGTCAACATCATAGGAGCTCTCTCTTTATATGTATGTGTACATGCGACGCTCAACAGAAACGTAGCAATGTGATTTTTTTTTTTGAATACAGCAAGTTGTTCTTTGATGCCCACAAAACGAAACAATCAGCCACTGATATCATAGTATTTCTAGAACGGTCAACGATGACACTGCAGTTCTTTCCTCTTGCTACCGGAAATCAAACACCTATCATAGTATTTCTAGAACTGTAAACAATGACACTGCAGTTCTTTCCTCTTGCTACCGGAAATCAAACACCAGGCTCTCAAAATTATATTACCTCCATCCCAAATTATTTGTTTTAAATTTGTGTAAAACCAGATACATCCATATCTAGACAAGTAATTCGGATGGAGTATAATACTACCATCGTATGACATTTCCAATGACAAACAATGAGACAAAATTTGTGTTAGTCAACAATGACACTCCCCCGTAAAGAAATATAAGTGTTTAGATCACTGTATTAACTGTTAGCTTCCTTTCCTCAAAAAAAAAACTGTTAGCCTCATCTGCAAAATACCCATTAGGAAGAAAGTAAAAGTAAACAGCTACTTCCTCTGTCCGGAATTACTTGTCACACAAATGGATAAAAATGGATGTATCTAAAACTAAAATACATCTAGATACATCCATTTTTCCAACAAGTATTTCCGGACGGAGGGAATACGTACTTTCTAATCCTGACGTGCAAGTTCAAATTTTTCCACACCTAATCAGGATCATATGTTTCAGGCTCTCTTTCTCAATATTGTCTTCCGTGGTTCCTTTCTGCTCCATGTGTTTCAACTTAGGGAAGTCATTCCTATCTAGACAAGTAATTCAGGCGGAGGGAGTATAATACTACATTCTCAATGACCAACAATGAGACGAAATTTGTATTAGTCAACAATGGTACAAACTATTAACTATTAGCTTCCGCATCTGCAAAATTACCCATTGGGAAGAAAGGAAACAGCTACATTTGTAATCCTGATGTGTAAGTTCAAATTCTCCACACCTAATCAGGATCATATGTTTCAGGCTCTCTTTCTCAATATTGTCTTGCGTGGTTCCTTTCTGCTCGGTGTGTTTCCTGAACCTAGGGAAGTCATTCCTACAGCGCTTTGGTACAAGTCCTTCAACCTATAGCATCATGATATCATATAAAAGCAGTTCCTACAACCATGATTACTTAAGTTTACACAAAGAGGCTGGTCATGATATAGCAACCAACCTTGGCATACTGATCACGACTGTAACAACAGAAACTCCAACAATAAGAGGAAAAACTGGGGCTGGGGTCAGTTCCTGCAAGAGATAGCAATTAGATGATACTCCCTCCGTTTTTATTTACTCTGCATATTAGAGTTGACTGAAGTCAAACTTAGTAAAGTTTGACCAAGTATATAGAAAACAATATAGACATTTATCATAACAAATCTATATTATGTGAAAGTACATTCTATAATAAATCTAATAGTGTTGATTTGTTATTGAATAGGTTAATATTTTTGTTTAGAAACTTCGTCAAAGTTTACAAAGCTTGACTTTGACCAAAGCTAATACGCGGAATAAATAAAACGGAGGGAGTACATAAACACAAAATTTAGGAACACGTTAAAGATTTTCCAACAACAAAACATATAAATGCATGGAGTACAAAGATATCTTGGTTCTGGTTAAATAAAACCTTGAAATTTTCTACTGTATCATTCATTTGCAGACAGGCAAAGGAATGGTTTCAAAAAGCTAATTTCTTCAATTCTTACCTCAAATTTCCCAGTTTGAGAAGACAAACAAATAAAGTATATGTCATTGTGATGCAATGCTGACACAAGTGCATGAAAAAGGTTACCTGTTTGTGATGCCGCTCTTCCGTTTTATATTTAAGAGGACCAACATGAATCTGAGGTTGCTTTTCTAGGTCAACTTCAACCAACTCAGATTCAAATATATGGGTATGTGATGGAAGGCCAGACCGAAGCTGAACAAAATGCTTTCCTTTGGGTAAATTTCTTACTTCGACGTGGTAGGAAAGAGGAACAGGAACTACAGATTCTATTCTAGAAGGGTCAACAGCTGATCTAATTTCAACAGATAAATGTGGCTGCAACATATCAATGTCATTTCCTTCCACGTGACAGCTCAAAATTGTTGCTTCTGGGCGTTCAAAAACCACAAAACCAATACCAGAGATGTCCTCCTCATCGACCTGATTAAAAAAAAGAGCAGTGCCTCTGTCATTAGTGACAAGATTGCAGTACGCAAATGCGCGCAAAGGACATCAAGAGTGACTTACATCAACTGATACAGATTCTGGTGAAGCACGCTCAACTGCTGCCAACCTGAGATTATCTTTTGCAACTACTCTTATTGAGTAAGATGAGCCAGGGATAAGTCCTCTCAAGCGGAACCTACCAAAAGAATCTGTAGTAGCTTCCTCATAATAACCTCTTGATTCAGATCTAGCTTCAACAAAAACACCTTCCTTTGGTTGGCCAGTTAACAGTGTAACAGAACCCATGGCACTACATTGAAAAGCAGGTTTAGTTAGTAGCATAAAATTGGTTTAGTGAAAAAGCGTGTGCCAGAACTGCTATATTGATTAGAACTTCATGAGCACATTCGCGTCATGTGGGAATCATGCAGGAAACATAATTTCGAAAACATTAGTGGTAGGTCCACTGCTGCACTTCAGCACTCATACAGAGTATAAAAGTTACATTTCCCAGAATAACACTAGTAATATTAAATGTATTACTCCTATTATCTGCATACAGCTACATATGAGGGCATAACCATGATTATTTGAGTGGCCTCTTTAGAACTGGAAAATTTCTCAATGGTATATATGTTATCATCTCGTGAGCATTACATAGCCTAATTGATACTCAAATGATTGGACTCCAAAAAGGAAATCTATGCAAACAAATATATGTGCATGAATTATCTGCAGACTGCGAGGTGGTTTCTTTCGATAGATGGCAAAAGATGGGAACAAATTAGAACATGCATACAAATCAAATTACGTATGTTAAAAATCAAACAAACCTGAAGGCAACACGGGTTGCACGGAACTCAACCGCTCTAGACTCCCCAGAATTGACATCAATAGCAACTGTTGATGGAGTAAATTTATATTCCTACAAGAAAACCACCAAACCATCAAGGGCTCTCCAACCAATAAACTTGTATATAATGCCCAATTACAGTTATGTTGTGCAGTGTATATGGCATATCTGGTGGTTAGTGCGCCACCATAATCATTATATGCCCACCCGGCTTTAAAAAAAACTTAGAAAGTAGTGGAAACTCAAGGGGATGCGGCTCAGGCTTTCAAGGACAGGGTTATTAAGGAGGGCCCTTGGGAGGAAGGAGGTGATGCAAACAATATGTGGATGACGATGGCGACTTCCGTTCTAAAGGTGGCTTCAGAAGAGTTTGGGGTGACGGGAAGTAAAGTGAAACTAAGGCCTTCTTTGATTGGCAGGATTTTCAAATCGTAGGAATAGGAAAAGTATAGGATTGGAGTGGCATGCACACATGAATCCTACAGGATTAGCATGGAGTGTTTGATGGCACAGGAAAAGCAAAGGAATTGTAAAAAGAGGTTGGAATGGATGTTAGATTTCCTATGAAATGTAATACAAAAGATTCCATAGGAAAAATTCCTATGGGATCCAATCCTATGAATCAAAGAACCAACATAGGAAAAATTCTTAAGAATTTCAATCCTCCAGAAATCCTATAGAATTCCTTTGAATCAAAGGAGCCCTAAAGATGCCCGGTAGTGGAACGATGTTGTCCAGAAGGCTATTAAGGAGAAGAAAGACAGTTTTAAACGCCTACACCTGGATAAGGGTGCAGACAACATAGAGAAGTACCAAGGCAGCAAACAGCGCAAAACGAGTTGTGATTGAAGTGAAGCAGCACAAAGGTTGTGGAGGAGCAACTCCACCTTGCCGCTACAACGTGTACAGCACAAGTGTTGAAGGAACAACTTCAACGTGCTCGCTAGATATCGCTCTAGAGGCGAATGTAGGCCGATATGGCAGCAAGAGTTCAATCCAGAACTCCTAGAGCACAAGATCTACTCCAGTATCTTAGATAAGAACAACAAGTTCTATTATAGGTAGTGGGTACATCGTCTGGTTACAATAGAGGAGAGGACCTCTATTTATAGGGCTTTGGGAAGCCTTCACATACTTCTACTTATAGCTGGAACACTCTAGAAAACATTATTTAGGATTCACCATTCTACTCACAGCTACTTATAACTAGAGAACTCTAGAAACAGCAGGTAGGGTAAAGAAAAGAAAAGAAATACTACACTAGAGTGGAAGTATCTAGAAGTAGTCAAACAGATCTGGCATGTGTGTTTTGTTTCTCATCTATTGTTCCTCATAATTCTCCCCTGGTTGTTTGGAACTCGCCCTCGAGTTATCGTCGTAGAGCGCTTCTTCTGGATGGTAGAGAGTCAAGTCCGCAACATTGGAAGTGTTGGATATGCCCATGTCGCTTGGAAGATCTATCATTGGGCGATGGTGACACAAACTCAGGTTGCATTGGCTGTGGAGATTGTCTTGGTGAGATGGCTGTCCAGCAGGAGATGGTCCAGGAACAAGGGAAGGTGCTCCCCCTGCAGCTGCACTTGGTGTGGAAGGAGCAACTTGTTGGGTCTTTGTGATGATGAAGTCGCTGCATGGTGGATCTGAGCTGACAGCCGCCCAATCCCAGCTGGCCTCTTCATCGAAGATGACATCATGGGTGATATGGACACGCTCTGGATCGTATGCGCGATAGCCCTTAACGCGCTCGTTGTAGCCGATGAAGACCATGGCGGAGCTGTGGTCATCGAGCTTGAGAAGCTGCGGGCGCACCTCCTTGAGGTACACCACACCCAAAGGTGTGCAGGTGCTGGACAGCGGGCTTCCTCCCGTGCCATGCCTCAAATGGTGTCATGCCAGCCAGACTTCTGGTGGGGGCTCGGTTCAGCAGGAAAACTGCAGTTGTGACCGCCTCCCCCCAAAATTCTGCTAGCAGCTTCCTTTATTTCAGCCGGGCACGAGCACTGGCGACCGCCGTCTGATTTTACTACCGACCATGCAGCTCTAGCTGTTTTTTTTTTTTTGAGTTTCTGGAACATGCAAAAACCAAACTGACTACTGCTGTCTAGATGCATACACTACCTTACTAAGGAAGCTCCACCCGTCCTATGTTAGACCTTTCAACCTGAGCATTGATAGTTGTGGATGACACTAGGAGAGTTGGGACAATTTTCGTTGGTTTATTTCTCACACAATGCCATGCCAACCTGAGGGGTTGGGGATACATATTTATAGGCTGCTAGCCAGCCAAGGCATATGCTAAGATGCTGCTAAGATGCCAGTCTAAGATGCTAGTCTAAGATGCTAGTCTAAGATGCTAACTGACAGTCCTTGATGGTCAAGAACAGAACTCTATCCTAACAGCCAGTCCTTGATGGTCCAGGACTTTATCCTCCTAAGGACCATGTGCTGCAGCCCCACAAGGACCCTAGTACACAGACTTATCCATCATTCTCCCCCTAAGTCTTGTACGTCGTCTTGTGGGAGAGTTGAATCATCCCAATCCTGGAGCAAAGTTCGAGGAACTTGACCCTCCCAAGGGGCTTGGTGAGCAGGTCTGCGAGCTGATCCTTGGTGTTGATGTAGCTCGCCTCGATGCTCCCTTCTTCCACACAGCTGCGGATGAAGTGATACCTCAGTCGGATGTGCTTGCTCCGTTCGTGGAACACGGGGTTCTTTGCCAGGGCCAGGGCGGACTTGCTGTCCACCAGGAGCTGCACCGTTCTGGTGTCTTGAACGAGAAGATCACCAAGCAGTCGAGCAAGCCAGAGCGCCTAAGTACAGGCGGTGGAGGCCGCTATGTACTCAGCCTCACAGCTGGACAGGGCCACCACCTGCTGCTTGACTGATTGCCAGCTCACGAGACACTTGCCGAGGAAGAGGAGGATCCCGCTCGTGCTCTTGCTGGTGTCGATGTCGCCGGCGTGGTCGCTGTCGCTGTACCCGACGAAGTGTGCCGCCCCAGGGCACCTAGGGTAATGGAGGCCGTGGTCGAGGGTCCCTGCTATGTAGCGGACGATCCTCTTCACTGCCTGCTGGTGTTCCGACGTTGGTCGCTCCATGAACCGACTGACATAGCCGACGGAGAATGCCAAGTCCGGCCGTGTGTGAGTGAGGTAGCGAAGGCTCCCCACAAGGCGTCGGTACTGCGTAGCATCCACTTCCTCCGTCGTGCTGTCGCGACTTAGTTTCAGCCTCTCCTCCATCGGAGTGAGAGCTGGATGGCAGTCGGTGAGCCCAGCTAGCTCAACGATGCGCTTGGCGTAGGCGGACTGTCGGAGCGCGATCCCGGAGTGGTCCTGGTGCACCTCAATCCCTAGATAGAAGGAGAGGAGCCCCAGGTCACTCATCTGGAACGTGGCCTTCATGTCTTCCTTGAACGCCGCCACCTCTGCATCTTTGGTGCCGGTGATCACCAGGTCGTCAACGTAGACGCCCACCAGCAGGGCATTTCCTCCACTCCCCCGTCGGTAGACGGCAGCCTCATGCGGGCTCTGCTCGAAACCCATCTTCTTCAGCGTGGAGTCCAGCTTGGCGTTCCACGCCCTGGGTGCCTGCCGCAGGCCATAGAGAGCCTTGCGCAGGCGGAGCACCTTGCCCTCCTGGCCGGGAATCGTAAACCCCGGTGGTTGATGCACGTAGACTTCCTCCTTCAAGTCGCCATTGAGGAATGCCGACTTAACGTCCATGTGGTGGACACGCCAGCCCTCCTGGGCAGCCAGCGCAAGGAGAAGTCGCACGGACTCCATCCGTGCCACGGGAGCGAAAGCGTCGTCGAAGTCGACTCCTTCCTGCTGCAAGAAGCCTCGGGCCACCAAACGAGCCTTGTGCTTGATGATGGCGCCGGCTCCATCCCTCTTCAGCTTGAACACCCACTTAAGGGTGATTGCGCGGTGACCTCGAGGGAGATCAGCAAGCTCCCAGGTGCGGTTTTGCTTGACCGCATCCATCTCCAACTTCATCGCGGCGCGCCATGCCGCGTCTCTCTCGGCCTCTGCAAAGGACCGTGGTTCGCCGTCTTCACACACGAGCTGTAGCTGCGCCTCCAGGTCACGTGGCACCAGTCCTGGCACCGGCTGGTCGCCGAGCACATTATCCATCGTACGGTACCGCAGCGGTTCGCCTCCATACCATGCGTCGACCCGCTCCTCGTCGTGAGTGAGCGGGGAAGCGAACTTCATCGGGTTGTGCTCTGCGTGAGCTGGTGCTGATGAAGACGAGCCCGGAGTGGCGACCGCCGGGGCTGGAGTATGCGGCGTCGCCGGTTGTGGTGTCGTCGGTGTAGCAGGCGCCAGAGTCGATGTAGTTTTGGGGGCCGGGGTAGACGTGCCCAGTGAAGAGGAGCTGCTTGCTCCCCCAGCTTCCTTGAAGTGAGCGTACTCGACAATGAAGTCGTCATACGTCGGCGTCGAGCCGTCGTCCACCGCCTTGTCCCATTGCCACCCTCGCCCTTCGTTGAACACGACGTCTCGCGTTGTGCGCACACGTTGTGTCTTTGGGTCGAGGATGCGGTAGGCCTTTGAGCCCTCCGCGTAGCCGATGAAGACTCCCGGAGTGCTCCTGTCGTCGAGCTTGCCGATGTGGCCGAGCTCCTTGGCGAACGCAAGGCAGCCAAAGACCCGCAAATGAGAGACCGCCGGCTTCCGCCCATGCCAGGCCTCGTACGGAGTTCTGCCGTCGAGTGCCTTAGTAGGAGAGCGGTTGAGGATGTAGACGGCCGTTAGCACCGCCTCTCCCCAGAAGACAGCCGGCATCCCTCTCTGCTTGAGGAGAGCCCGAGCCATCCCCACAACCGTCTGGTTGCGCCGCTCGACGACGCCGTTTTGCTGCGGGCTGTACGGCGCGGAGTAGTGGCGCTGGATGCCCTCATCGGCGCAGTACGACGCGAATTCAGCCGTCGTGAACTCGCCGCCGTTGTCAGTGCGCAACACGCGCAATTTGCGGCCGCTCTCCGCCTCCACACCAACCTGCGCGCGCCTGATGGCGTCCGCCGCTTCTCCCTTACTGCCGAGGATCATCACCCACATGTAGCGGGAGAGATCGTCGACGAGCAGCAGGAAGTAGCGTCGACCTCCTGGTGTGGCTGGCGTCACCGGGCCGCACAGGTCTCCGTGCACGAGCTCCAGCTTCTCCTTAGCCCGAAAACTCGCCTGTTGGGGAAAGGGGAGTCGTCTCTGCTTTGTCAGTACGCAGATGTCGCAGAACTGCTCCACATGGTCGAGGCATGGCAGGCCTCGCACCATCTCCTTGGCACTTAGACGCTTCAGGGCCTCAAAGTGAAGGTGCCCAAAGCGCTCATGCCACTGCCACGCCTCGTCGTCTCGACGGACAGCGAGACAGACCGGTTGTGCCACCTGCACATCAAGGACGTAGAGTCGATTTTCACCTCTGGGCACCTTGGCGAGAAGGCGACGCTGGCGATCCCAGATGCGTAGGACCCCATGCTCAATCAGCACGCGTGAGCCGTTCTCATCCAGCTGTCCCAAGCTGATGATGGAATTCCTTAGCGCGGGGATGTAGTAGACACCGGTGAGCAGCCGGTGCTCTCCCATCTTGGTGGTGAAGATGACGGAGCCGACGCCCTTTATCTCCACAGCGGAGGCATCCCCGAACTTGACGGAGCCTCGCGCATCGGAGTCGAGCTCGGCGAAGAATTCCCTTCGACCGGTCATGTGGTGGGTGGCGCCGGTGTCGAGGCACCACCCCGTAGCCTTGTCCTTCCCGGAGCCATCGCTGAGAAGAGCATGTGCTTTTGGCTCATCGAGGTGGATGAAAGCCTTTGCGACTGGAGTCGCCGAGGGTAGCTCAATGCTTGCATGCGCCATGAACAGAGCCGTCTCCTCCTCCTTCGCCTGTGCGACGTGAGCCTGGCCTTGTCGTGGTTGCCGACACTCATTGGCCCAATGGCCAAACCGGCCACAGTTGTGGCAACTGTTGTCTTGTGCCGGCCTGGGCTTGCCAGCGGCGCCGTCCTTGGCGCCTCCGCGGGCGTCACCTTCGGCACGTCCTTGTGCCCTGCCCGGGGGGCCTCTTCGCGCCTTACGCTGCTTGCCACGCTTGCGGCCGCCCGTCGAGGAGGAAGGCTCCCCCTTCTTCTTGTCACCAAGGCTGGGATCCCACTGCTCCCGAGTTAGGAGCAGCTTCCCGCCGGTGGTGACGGGCCCCGAGGGGGGCTGTGGCTCGTCGGTGTCGACGACCTTGAGTCGACCTATCGCCTCCTCGATCGTCATCGTGGAGAGGTCCAGCAACGACTCGATCGAGCGAGCCATCTGCTTGTACTTCTCGGGAATGCACCGAAAAAGCTTCTCGACAGCTCTCTCCTCGGTGTAGGTGGCATCGCCAAACTTCACCATCTTCTGCAACAGAGTGTTGAGACGGAGAGCAAAGTCATCAACGTCCTCACCTGGCTTGAAGCCCAGGTTCTCCCACTCCTTACGAAGTGCCTGCAGGGTGGACTTGCGAGCACGGTCGCTGCCGATGCGTGCTGCGGCGATGGCGTCCCAAGCCTCCTTGGCAGTCCGCTTGTTGGAAAGCGAGAACTGCATCTCGGGCGGGACTGCGGCGATGAGGGCGTCCAGCGCCCGTCGATCCTCTAGGTGGTCGACGTTGCTGTCCTGGACTGCCTCCCACATGCGCCGCACCTGGAGCCTGACCTTCATGATCCCGGCCCACTCGACGTAGTTGGTTTTAGTGAGGGTAGGCCACCCAACACTGGAACCAACATCCCTGACCACAGTCCGGACCTCGTAAAGGCCGCGGTCCTGGTCGTTGCAGCCGCCGTCGCGGTGCGCGCCTCCACCTGGAGCGCGGGCGTGCTCGGCTGCCCACTGCGCCGTCCGCTCCTGCGCCACTTTGGCGCGATCTGCGTCGGCGCCGTCGTCCGCAGGCGCGGAGCTGCTGGAGCTGCCGGGGCTGCCGCGGAGTGCCTTGGCATCCGCCGTAGCCTCACGGGCTGCTTCTGCTGCTGCTGCTGCTTCTACCTCCGCCCTGGCTGCTTCTACCTCCGCTCTGGCTGCTGCCAGCTCCGCTGCAGCCAGCCTCGACACTCTTGCCGCCGCAGCAGCCGCTGCTACAGCCGCTCGCTCACGCTCCTCTGCCACGGCGCGCTCGGCCTCTTGCCGGCGCCACATGCTCGAGGTAGCCGTGTGCTGAGAGCGACCTGCAGACATGGCTCGCTGCAGGGGGGCTGTTGCGTGAAGAGGAGGCTGATGAAGACGAGCTGCTGCTCGACAGTCCGGAGGGAGGAAGGTAACCAGAGGCAGACGGAGCAGCTGCTGCTACCGACTTGGGCTGCTCACAGGAAATGCTCAGGGTGCAGGTTAACCTGGCTCTGATACCACTTGTTAGACCTTTCAACCTGAGCATTGATAGTTGTGGATGACACTAGGAGAGTTGGGACAATTTTCGTTGGTTTATTTCTCACACAATGCCATGCCAACCTGAGGGGTTGGGGATACATATTTATAGGCTGCTAGCCAGCCAAGGCATATGCTAAGATGCTGCTAAGATGCCAGTCTAAGATGCTAGTCTAAGATGCTAGTCTAAGATGCTAACTGACAGTCCTTGATGGTCAAGAACAGAACTCTATCCTAACAGCCAGTCCTTGATGGTCCAGGACTTTATCCTCCTAAGGACCATGTGCTGCAGCCCCACAAGGACCCTAGTACACAGACTTATCCATCATCCTACTACTACTCCCTAGCTAAGTAGATTATAACACAAGGATTACTGCTAACACACACAAGAAAGGGTTGGGTCCGAAATGATGATAAAGGTGATAGTGTTGGGGTATCACCGACTGAAGAGAAGCTTGTCCAACATCGTCTAAGATGTTTGGGCATATACAACACAGGCCTACGGAAGCGCCGGTGCATAGCGAACGGTTAGACTATGCTGATGATGTCAAGAGAGGTCGGGGTAGACCAAACTTGACATGGGAGGAGTCCGTAAAGAGAGTTCGGAATGACTAGAATATCACCAAAGAATTAGCCATTAGCTATGGACAGGGGTTCGTGGAAGTTAGCCATAAATGTGCCAAAACCATGAGTTAGAGATCTATGGGTTTCAACTCTAGCCTACCCCAACTTGTTTGGCACTGAAAGGCTTTGTTGTTGTTGCAATCAGTTCGAGTGTGAATTGTGAAGCGAGCAAGTCTACCTGGTGACGAAGTCAATAAAGATCAGGAAGACTAAAAAATCAACAAGTCATTGATTTTTAAAAATTAGTATCTTAGCCAAGTGACCCTTTGTATCCTCGCCACATTAAGCTTGAACTATAAATATATCTCTCCCTATTCTTTGATATCCGTATGTCAGAAATGTTGAGAAGTTAGTTCAGTTGAGGCTATCAAAACTCACAGCTAATAAATAGGATGCAGTTTGGTCAAGTCACTCAAATGTAGACGACAGTACATGTTACGAGCAAATAAGACAATAATTATGAATATTTTATGACGTCATATTAACATATGAACAACCCACTGATATATTTAAACACATTGTTGAAAACTAGTAATATCTGATGTGAAGATTTCAGATTATTTAGAAGAACTGTGGTACAGTACAAACTAGAACCGAGAGTGTGAATAACAACAAAGTACCTTAAGAAGAGCGCGGAGATAATAACTCCTAGGAAATAAGTTATCGAAGCTGAAAGTTCCACCAGAACCACTGACTGAGTTTTTTCTGTAACCTCCTTCACCACTCAAGGATAATAATACTGCCGGTAACATCTCTGTATCATTTTCACCATAAATATGAACTAATATCTGACCAAGTTTCTGACAAGCAAAGCTGTATGGTCCAGTTTGCTTGAGATGATAGCCAGCCTGAAGGAAGGAATGATATCAGGTATAGGATATTAAAGAAAACACACGTTTTTGGTTGCTGATTCTTAAAGTTCCCTTCCCAGTTGTGGTTAAATGTAATTAGGGCATACTATATTGAACAGTGCACTGTTTAAGCTTGAATGAACAAGACTGGAACCACTTCTGACTAAGCAGTTTACAAGAAATCACATTGACTAGTCTAGTGCAAAGGTAAATAAAATTAAGTGGTGCTCCATACAAACATCACTTGCCACATCTTTCTTATTTGAAAAAAAGAGTGACTGGAAAACAGTTTGTATCACCAGCAAAAACAAAATATGAAAACTGAGAAATCATGCTAATACACTGTAGTACGGTACACAATTGCAGCATATGACCATGAAGTCAACACCGGAGGTCAACACCCTAGCGATTACACATAATGTGTGTGCAGAAAAAAGTATAGACCTTTGAGGCTTCGACTTCATATCCTATATCCTCATATAAGGGCCCTGCAAAGAATGACCCATCAGAATTTGTCTTTGTCTCTGTTGCTATATCACCTTTCTTCAGCATCGCATACTTGCTATTTCCAGCTGCCAGAATCGTGATATGAACATCAGGAGTTGCAGGTGACACTGATCCTTCAAGGTATAGACCCATTTTAGCAGTGATTGAAGGAACAGCATCTTGGCATCCGTTTGCAGACACTGAGAACTGCATTTAAATATTAATGATGGTTTCACCATTCAAGTTCAGAAGTTTTTTTTAATAAACCATCGCTCACCTGATGCCGTGATGGATAAAATAGGATCTTTTTCCTTCTAGTGCTGTATTACAGAAAAGTATAATAGATAAATAATCGAGAAAGGGAAACATACAAAACAAGAGTTAGAGGTAGAAGGAATTTGCAACTATTGAGAAATTCTGACTGTTGGTGCAAAACCAAAAGGACTACGAGTAAAAATTATACCTGGAATCACGAGGGACAAAAATGAAGTCTTCCCCAAGATCAGTCCAAGTAGAGTACTCAAAGACAGTAATACCATTTTGATAACTCTTTGCAAAAACAGGCATGGTAGATATTTTGTCGATAGAGCTCCCATTACTCTTGAAGGCATCAACAACGATATCTTCTAATAAATCGATCTCTTCCAGAGGGGAGCTTATGTCCACATGGATTTCACCTCTTACAAGATACTTCTTTGCACTGATGTGAACCAACTAGGGGGGAGGGTAACTTTTTGCGTTAGGGTGCCAAACTGAACTTTACATGGATAAAGATAAAAACCAAAGTACATGAGCAGCTCACCACTGGGTTGTGTGTATCAAACACAATAGGCGAGGTCCCAAAGGAAATGCAAGAATTAACTAAATAAAGCTCATGTTGCCCAGGAGTTTCGATGCAAATTCTTTGTGACCCTTCCTGTGTAGGATAAATAGTGGATGGATTAACAAAAGGTTGTATTAATTCAAATATATTGTAGATTTAATAAGTCCAAGTATGCACCTTTATCAACAATTCAAGTTTAGAAGAGTCTGGTTGACGAATGTATGCTTCAGTGTCATGACTTGAGACTAGCTCTATCCAATAACCCTTTTGTACAAATACAATATTTGTCACATCATCATTAGCGACATCTACATCCAAGGTATTTTCGTCCCAGCACCAATCATCGTTTGCAGGAGCCTTGGAAGAATGTTTCACCTAGAAGGGATTTTCACAAAATAGCCAAGAGTTTAGACAAAATAGTGAAAATTCAATATTGTTGATCAAATTACAAGATTTTACCTCCAGACGATATTTTCCAGGAAATACTTTTGTGAACACAAAATTAGCATCTTGCTCCAAACTGGTTGTCTTCGTTTCATGCTCGACACCCCCAGCTAATCTAACAAGCAAGAGCAGAATATTTTGGTTGCATTTCTCTTTGCAGAGGATCTTACCGTGAACATTGACTTGTGACTGTTTACAAAGAGGTAATACTCAGATACAATCAAGTCAGAGTATCCATCAACTTGATGAAAGTTAAATAATGTTGAAAAATCACCACGGTGAAGAAATACTCATTTACCTGAGAGAACTCAACATCAAGCAACGGGCACTTGACATTGACATCGATATATCCTGGAGAAAATAAAAGATTGGAAGAACCTTCGGAATCTACAGGTAACGCAGATAATCGGTATTCACCAGTAGAAACCTGCATATTGCAAGAAAGGAAGAAGAACAGATAATTTCGTCATATAACTTTAAATTGAGTTACTTGAATGAATGAAATAATGCTGGAGCTCACATCGCAAGCTGGTTCGTGTAAGATCAGACCAAATTTCACAATGATATAAATAACCATTCAAGGTAGGTCTATGCAAAATTCCTATTCCTACTCACACATAGAACACAGCTAGTGGTAAAAAAAAAGGCTTAGTACGACATCCCAATTTGCGTTACATTTGTTCAAACTGTAAACATTGAAGATAATAATGCATCTAATAATTCTTAAGTGATACATGTTCAAATTGCAACATACAGTGCACGATACTATGTTCATACAAAAAAGTAGCAAAAAGGAATGACACATCATTAGCTCAAAGTTTATTTCCAGCAACAAAACAAGAAATAACCACATACCTCAAAGCAGAATCTTCCATTTTCGCTGACAATTTTCCTCTGCGGCTTTACATTTTCAGGCCCATGTGTTAAAGTTACCTAACAACCCCACACGAATTGTAAGGATGAAGTTTTCATGGTAATCTCAATGAAACAAAAGACCACATCAAGATATTACCATGGCTTTGGAGTTTGGAGTTACTGTTTGAACAACACCACATACATCATATCGAACTGATTTGATATCATCAATGCTTTCCATGTTTGGCAAAATCTAATGAAAAGGACAGTATTTAGCCACAATCGGGAAGCTAAGGCACTTGATCTGGATATTTAACAATTTAAGGTGTTCCCTCAATCAGGCACTTTTTACCATGAAGTTCTCCAAACGGTTGAACTTATAATGATCCTTCTCAGCAACTATATCATACTTCTTGGATGTAACCTACACACAGGCGAAAAGATCAAAATGTCAAGTTTAAACTAGAAAATATGAGGTAGCATAAGTATCCTTGTTTCTTTCTTTACATGAGAATTAGAAGAATTAAGTGCTTGCAAAGACAAAATTCTGTACCTTCTATTTCAGTAATCTATGTATCCTAAATCCTGTCATTTTATGACAAGAACTAACACTAAGAATATACAGTTTTCTTAGTGTCTGTTGACCAGATTGTGTTTTAAAGCTGTAGTTTGAAGATTTACTAACAACCAGATGAAGGGAAATTGATGTTGGCTACAGTGTCACAGTCATGTTGAGAAAACTTTCAACTAAATTGTCCAAGACTTGAGTTCTATTTGGACTTTTGGAGTATAGACATAAAATTAAAAACAAGGGGGCGTGATAAAGCAGTAAATGGTGTGAGGCATTGTTCTAAAGACTAAACGTCCAAATGTTCCACCCATGCCAAGATAATACAATACAAAGTTTACTGCTTCAAAGGTAGTGAATTGCTTGCTCTTAGGAGTTTTTAGTTTCCAGCAGTACATTTGTCCATTCCTTTAATCAAGAAATTTGCAGTTCAAAAAATGTTTGCAATGTGACAATTTGTGCCAGAACAGATTAGGGTGTTTTACTGCAAAACAGTAACAGAAACTAAACTAGCTTATATGTTAGAACTACTAGGTTCTCTCACAAGGATCCACTCACTGTTTTTCTCTCATAACAAATGCACATACGACACACATATGCACTTACATTCATTCATGCTTGAGGGGCTACATCCTGCCACAAACTTATCTTACATAGATGGATACATGTCCTTATATATGACTTTACAAACCGACCTATAGCTCATACAACTCATGTCCTTCAGTCAATGTATCCAATGTCCAGCTTAGGTGCATGCATGCATTGAGCTTGCCATTACCTTTTCTACTTCCTTATCAAGATAACAAGCAGTCAAAAGGATTTTGACTGTTCCTGCCGTCATACTCCCTCCGTCCCAAAATTCTTGTCTTAGATTTGTCTAGATACGGATGTATCTAGTTACGTTTTAGTATTAGATACATCCGTATCTAGACAAATCTAAGACAAGAATTTTGGGACGGAGGGAGTATTAGAGATGCATTGCCTTCTTTCTTGCTGTAGAAAGTCAGCTGACATGCAAGCTAGTGCACATTTATCTGCATGCATTGCATCACCTCATGCATGCAGCACCAAATTACCATAAGACAAATTAATGCTAACATTCTAGGCTTGTTCATAAGAGAAAACCTAGACGTGCTCTGTTTGGAACCTCTCATATAAGTTTGGAAAACGATTGTCCTCACCCGGCTGATTTGAGAATGACGCTGAGTCGCCTACGGAACCAACCACATGTTCAGGCCTACCACGCATGCTTTCTTGTAAGCACGCGTAGGACGTGAGTCGTCCCCATGGGCAGCTGATTCCTGTCCACGATTGTCTTTAACTTCGGGTGCTTCCACACACATACACACCTGTTAATGTTCTGCTGCCATGTACTAGTGCTCTAGTAGTACTAGCTAGTAGACACTACGGCTGTTTTTTTTTCCTCGAAATGGAGGCATAAGATCAGCCCTAAGACTCGAGCAAAGAGTAGAGACAAGAAGAAATGGAAAAGAAGCTGTGCAGAATTTGCGCTACCACTCTGTCCAGCATAAATGCTTCGGGCAAAACCTTCTGGAAGCAATGGACTGCCCGGTCCTAGGGACCAGACTGTCCAGTCTGAGCAACCAGACTGTAGATGGACGGTGCGGGTGGCCTAACTCTACGGACTCAATGGACTGTCCGGCCCTGAGGACCGAACTGTCCGATCGGCCGCTGTTTACACTACCAGACAGTCTGGTGCGTCCAACCGGAATCAGCCGGTTTGCACACCAATTTGGGCTAAGAAGCCCATGTAGCCCACCGGGCCCGTACCTATTGCAACCTCCTCTAAATTTTTAGGGCTAGCAAAGCATATACTTAGAACTTTGCTCCTTATATCTCCTCCTTTTTGGTGTCAACTAATGGGTTTGGCTCTATCTTCACCATCGACCTGCAGCTTGCTAGCCTGCAACTAGCCTCACAGACATCACTCGTTGTAAGACATCACTCATGGTAAGCCAGCTCCTCACTTCTATGGACAAAATATGGATTTAAGTTCTCTCCTGTTATTGCATGTTCTTTTTCATGTGCTGCTTACGTTTATCCTTTTATGTTGTGCGCATTGAGCCTGTTTCTTATCAGCGCTTTTGTTGCAACAAAGGAAAACACTTCCTATTACCTGATGGATCCCACGCACGTGTCGTTCGCCTCCATCGCCGTCGGATCTATTTTTGATCGGATGTCCGGATCTGGCTGCAGCAGTGAGGGCTCGCCGTATCTGGCCACGGCGAGGTGATAGACCAGACATGCGGGTACTGGCGGTCGCGGGCGAGCCTGCTTGAGGCAGCCGCGAGCTGAGCCAGGCAGAGGAGGTGGCTTGGCTGAGGCGAGGCGGCGGAGCGGACAAAGGCGACAGAGGGCGGTGTCGACCCCTGAGAAGACGATCTGAACGGCGAACACAGACACGAGCGGATACGTTTATTTTGCAACAAAGGGCATGTCGCAATTGCAACAAAGCTCTTATTGCAAAAGGGCACTATTGCAGCCTCACACAAAAAAACTGCGACAACACCTTTGTTGCAAAAATTTCTGCAACAATACCTCTATTGCAAAAAAAATCTGCAATAAGACCTCTGTCGCAGAAAATATTGCAACAGCTCATTTGTTGCATAGATGGCTGGCCACGTGGGTAGATAGGATGGCCATCCGCAGATCCATCCAATGATCAGGGACCCGGTCGGTCTTTTTCTCTTATCTGCTCCATTCAATATCAGGGACCGGTCTGTCTTTCTCTCTTATCCGCCTGCCAACACGTAGCGTTGCCCTGCAACAAATGGATGTTCAATTGTTGCAAGACTTTTGATTGATTTTGATGGGTTCGCGAGAGAAAATGTTTTTGTTGTATGTGCAGTTTTCATGTTGCAGCAGGAAGAATAGTCTAGCAACAGCGGTGGCATGCTGCAAGCTGGGGCACGCGATGTTGCATGCTGAGACGAAGATGCTGCAATGTCAGGCCGACGACAATGCAAGTGAGTACCAAGCTGCAAGGTAGGTCCACCATTGCGGCAAATGACGGAATCACGATGCTGCAAGTCCAGTCCAGCGACGCTGTGAGCTGGAGACCCGATGCTGCAAAGCCAGCTGCCGCGGATGCAAGCCTGACAACACTGCTCCAACAAGCATCTTCGTTGGAGACCGTAGCTCACGCTGGAGCGACACCAGCAAGTACCAAACAATAAGAAAAATGTTTGGAACTATGCGCATGCACACGATAAAAGATGAATAGTTTTGCATGCATGTGTTAAAATGTTGCAGAAAAAAATTGACGGTGTTGTGGCAGCGGCATAGGAACCGTACTTCGCCGTTACATAGCGTGGCTGCTACACTTTTCAGTGGGCTGCAGCTGTTTGTGGAGAGCGGTGCATGAGGTGGGATTAGAGGCTGGGATAGGTAGACTACACAGAGTAGAAAACCGGGATTAGAAAGGTACACCACATTGGCTGAAAAGTGAAAACTGGTCAGGTATCCAACTGATCAAATGATCAATCCAACCGCGGTTGAGCTAGCTGATCCCGCGCATCTAAGTTATAACGCACTATTTGCAGTTCCTATGGCATACATTCTAGCCTCTATACTGGAGTTCAAACTTTTCTGTTTGTTTTTAGTAACTTTGTTATTTTTATCGTATTTTCCTAAATTTAATATATAAGAACCAACTTAGCTAATTTTGGTCAACAACCAATCTACGAGCCCTCAGCCAGCTTGAATGACTAAGCGGACTAGTGGTGCTAGTGATCTGTACACAAATAAACCATGCTATACCTTGAGATACAAGTAAAGATACAAATAAAGAGAAAAGAAACACCCTAGATAAACTGATGCGCTAATTAAAATTCTGATCAGATAACAGTACCTGATCAAGTCTGTAATACCCAAGATTATCTGTTACAGCTCTCAACTGACCATCGACTATAACCTTGGCACCTTCAATGCCAGCACCATAGCCATCAACAACATGTCCACCAACAGAAAACCCAGTAACCTAGCAAGATAAATGTGGAAAATTGGTGGAGATCAGGTTTGCATCCAAAGAGCAAGGAAAATAACTACTGAAGCTGAATGTGCACAAACATGTTCAAAAATCACAGCAAATAAAGAACATGTTCAAGCTCAAATTGCTTAAGCAGCTGAAAGTTCTCAAGTCTAGGTTGTTACAGTATATGTGGATTGCACTAGCCCTTTCCACAAGTTCTGACTTTTGGTTGCGTTGGCTAGTGCATGAAGCTTAACATGGTATCAGAGCTAAGGTCTTGAGTTCAAGTCCTAGCTTTCGCAATTTACCTAAAAAATTGCTGGTACCCCCTTTGTGTCCACGTACAGGCCTCTTGAGTCATACATGAGTTTCGCGCGCCGTCGGTCTCTTCCGATTGCACGTGTTGACTTGTCTTCCCCATCACACGTAAAAGGGGGTGTTACAGTATATGTGGATTGCACTAGCCCTTTCCATAAGTTCAGACTTTTGGTTGCGTTGGCTAGTGCATGAAGCTTAACATAGGTTAACCTATCACGTTATAGCACGGTGCCCATGCATTGCTGCGAAAAACATCTAGAAATGCAACTAGGACCATGGGCATGGGGATCGCCGGAAGAGCCTTAGTGTCTTACAACCGTTGTGTGGTCTCGGCAAGAAAATGAGGGTGATAACCCAGGGATGAGCAACAAAAACGACCATTAGGTGGTATTACAAGGTTCAAAGAGAGCAAATTTTAATTTTTCAAACGAGGAACGTTGGGCAGTAATGAGATGAGGAAAGAGGACAGCAATCAAGGAAGAAAGACGGCACGAGAATGGAATTTTTGTTATGCCAGAATAAATAAAATTGCTCGATGATGCATGCTATGATATAGACCGAGGAAAATTGGTTTAGTGGGGAAAGCTAAAAAATCTAGAGCAAGATTTTGCATTAGGAGTAGCTTTTCACATTTGTCTATTTGTGCCAATTAGAGGAATGTTGGTTCCTATGAGAGTAACAGCCCGTTTGGATGTAGACATTGGTGGCGGGAATTCGTAATTGGCATTGGGCTGACCCGAATGCAGCTGTTTGGATGGCCTAGACATTCACGCGTGGTATTCGGGCTCAATATTGAAGCGTTTTTCTGAACACATGCACGGCCCTCCGCAAATTCAAACCCCCCGAGTTCGATATTCCTTGGAATCTTGGCCTCGCTACCCCTTCGTCGTTCCCTGTGCGCGAAGAAAAGAGATCGAGGTCGAGGCCAGCCCGCCCCAGCAGCCGTCTCCAAGACCGGCAGCTTCTCCGCTGAATCAAGGTGGACGCCGTCCCCTACGCTCTTTACCCATCCTCATACAACCCCTCCACACGCCTACCCCACGCACGCCAAGGATGCATCAATGGCCAATCACGCGCCTTTCTGTGTCCTACTCCACGTCCGGCAATGGCAGCAGCCCCTCGCTGGCCGCTTCCGTCAAGAACTTCTCCACCATGCTGGTGCTCTCCTCTGTGCTACTCTACTCGGTGGCCACATCCCCAGGGCGAGACGACCCAGGCGGAGCTCGATGACGGCACTCCTCCGGCCATCCCCACCTCACCCCCATGTCCCCACCTCGCCCCCATGCTTCCCTCGTGCACCCTATCTAGCTCTGGTGTGATTCGCCACGCCCCGTATCTCCCCGGCATGGGATCTGCCTTGGATGGAACAGGTGGCGCGATGAGACCGGCTGGAGATGGGCTGCTAGTTCGACTGGAGATTGGCGGCGACGTCGAGTCTGGCAATGGAGATATAATGTCCGGTAATGCGTGTGTGGCTATGTGTGCAGTATTGCTTGCATGCGCTGCTGCATGAACATTCATTGCTCTGTTCATACTTCATACACTTGTACATGTGCAATTCAACATCTGACCATCCAAACAAGAAAATTGTGGCTTATGATGGATTCCAGGTGCCAAATATATGACCATCCAAACACTAAAATTGATATTGAAGCTCTCAATGTCATGGATATTTGGCATTAAGTCAATTCAGTTATTCAATGTCATGCCTTTGAATGTCTACATCCAAACAGAGCATAAGAGTATATTAATTTATTATTGCCTTTTGCAAGAATACGGGTCCCACGTTTGAACATAATAGTGCATTTTTTATTGATTGTAAGATCTTTTGCATGAGTGGTGATCCCACATGTGAGGATGAATATATTTGTTTATTTGATTGATTTGTAAGTTACTGGCCCCACATATACTATGCCCAAGTAAAAATGGAGGGAGAGTGAACTCACCGACAACTCTAGACTTTACAAGTAGGGAAGATATTTTGTTTATATCCATGAAAGCATACATGCTAATCAATTAGTGGTAAACTTCAAGTAACATCTACCCAGCTTTAAATGGTAGGTAGTCCTCTTGTCAGCCATCCTCGAGCAAAAATAGCTTCATCCATAACTTTACAGTCCAAATTATGAGATGTATAGTAAGTTAAAAATTACCTGGAATTTTTGGGGGATTGTCATGTGACTATGCTCAAGAGAAACATGTAATGAAGAAGGTGAAACATCAAAAACAGTGTTTTCCCCTCTGTAGTATGGCAACAGATCATAGCTACCTGCAAAATTATACAAGATAATGAAAATTTCATGCTTGGTGTTTACACATCACCTCACCTTCACAAGCATTATAACACGTGAAAAATGTCGATTAGCAACAGAATTGCAATGCTAATAACGCATCAAGTAACTTTAGTGCCATAAATAAAAATATGAACTCATAATTTACAGCATTTGGAAAGGGACCATGTGAAGGAGTGTCTACAACTTGATGCACTAGCCCCCAATGATACTTGCGCATTTAGACCAAACAAATTTAATAAGGCAACCTGACAATTTACATGGCTGGAATTCTGTGCAGTTCTCATGTAGGTTCCTTTATATACAGATCTGGCAAAAACAGAACAAGACTTCCTATGGGAAACAACCATAAACAGAATGTCTACAACACCAATGATACATTCACATTTAGAAAGTGTAATAAAACAAAAAAAAATAGCCTAAAGGTTTATATGAGTGAAATACAATGTGAGTTCTCATGTAGGTTCCTTTACATACAGACCTGGCAAAACAAAAGAAGACTTTCAATGGAAAACAACCATAAACAGCTAGCATACATAATTTACAGTCCATGCTGCATGAGGACAAGCAGTTCCTTATAGGAGAAGATTATTATTAGTTAATTAGATACACAAATTACATGTACAACTGTTGTTTTTTTGTCCTGGAAGACATGTCAAATAAGAGGACATGTCAAAAGGAAACTTCCACAGCATGTTAACTACAGAATTTTATGTACCAGTTGCATTACAGTGTGATGAACTATGGGCAAGTTAACTTACCACAGGGCATTGATCTAAATGAGAACTTCCCATCCACACCAGATACTGCATGGCAAAGAGCACCTTCCCTGGGTGCATCGGTCAAACCTTGTGAGCAAGGAACCTCCTTTACATCATTTGAATATAAATACAGGTGAACTCCCAAGATTGGATTTCCCTGGTACAAGAAATGCTTAGTACATGTTAATCTAAAAATCCAGCAAACAAGAAAATCACAACCCTAAAGCTGGCAATTTCAGTCATATGCTTACAGCATTGGTTATAACTTATTGCCAACATACAGATTCCTTCAGTACCTGTGCAACTACAGAGCCATGAATATTGTATCCTGATACGAAGAAAACATCATCTACTACAGCATTTCCAAATCGCAAGTCCACCTACATACAGAAAACAGACTCCACTATAAGCAATACATGTGTGTGATAACATATATTGGCAGATAAGGAACGATGAAATCCTAACCTCTGATGAACCTGTCATCTCAATTTCATAATCAGGATGAGATGCACGCAACCTGTAGAGTCCTGGAAAAGATCAAAGACACACATAAATGAACAAACAAAGGTGTCACGTAGAAAATGCATGTCAGGTACTAAAAGCTCAAATGAGAAGGGGGAGAAACAAGATATACATGGCTATCATTTGTAAATGGGTGCAAGTAAGAGCCTGACCAGACTAATCCATTAATGGATACCACTATAATAAAAAGCTGAGCTAGAAATGTTATGTTTGGACCATAGTTACCAGATTCGCAATTAGCTCGATTCACAATTTGATTTCACGATCATGAATTGGGTTCACTAGGGGGTATACATTTCCAATTCGCAAATTGGGAATCAGATTCATGCATTCGTTATTTCCGTTTCGAAATCGCTGTACACAACATATCTACTACCCCTATAAAAGGAAGAGAGAGGGCAGATCCAAACAATCAGATCCATCCATCTACAAGATCTAATGGCTCCAAATCCTTCGATGTTTAACGTTGCAAGCCACAGGTTAATCCACTAATCCATCAATCGCTAACCCACCCCGCCGCGTTCGCAAAAAGAAACCGCTGCGCACCACGCCCGAACGACTTCCACCCGCTCGCCCCGCAAAAAAGAAAAAGAAGATTTCTGCCCGCTCCTCCTCATCCACGCCAGCACGCCAGCCGTTCACCACAGTACGCGCGGGCCGCCCATCCTCCCGCCGCCCGCATCTTCCTCCACACCCGGTCCAATCATCCTCCGCTCAACTTGGCCGCCCCCCATCCTCCCGTCGTTCGGTAGCCGCCCTCCCGCCGTCCGCCGCCTACCGCGCAATACGCCGCCCGTGCCATACGCCGTTCGCTAGAGATGCGGGCGGGCGGTTGGGTTGGTGAACGGTGGCAGGTTCGTCGCGCGACGGGTCGCCTGGGATGCCAACCGATGGATACGGGTCAAGCCGACTCGGGCGGTGGCGCATCTTCGGAAGAAGAGGGGAAGAGAAGGAGAGTCCTGGCGGCGGCTGAGGAGGTGCTCGCCGGCGAGCGGGCTCCGACGGCCGCCTGGCGCGCGAGGTTGGATGGGGGCGCTTCCCGGCGACTACGGCCGTCCTCGCGACACCACCTACCCGAAAGCATCGTCGCTCCCCGCCGCCAGCCGACGCGACGTCTCCTGCCACTCCTACGCACGCAACGATGTCGCTCCCCGCCTCCTCCCCGCGCGACACCGCCTTTCCCCAAGAGCACCCACCCCGTCATCCTCCTACTCCTCAGTGCATCCCTTGCCTTGTAGCGGCGCCTGACACACGCACGGCCCACACTGGAGCACGCCGCTCCTCGCTGCCCGGTTTTCTTCTTTTTCGTCGCACCGTGCGAAATCTGCCCATGCTCGGTCTGGATCTACATAAGCGGTTGAGAAAGAGAGAGAGCACAGCAAAGACGCACACTGTGGATTGTGGAAGAGGTACGTAGGACAGCACCCCTCTGTGTTCTTCCTTTTGGGTCTACTTTCTCTCACACACATGTGTATCTGTACTGATTCCCAGCAGGAAGAGGGCATGCTGTTGGATCTGAGCACCTGTGGGAGGAGCATAAGCATAAGGAGGCATCCATGAGACAAGATTTTTTTATGTGAGATATTTGTTTTGTATTTTAGTAGTCGTTCGAGTGTGAGTTATGTTTATCTGTAACACGTAATTGACTACCGGAAATTTCATGATACCTTAATCAAGGCCATTTGCAGGTTTATATAAGCATTTGGTTAGCAACCTCATATTATATAGTATCTGCAGATTTAACTATCTCTTTTATCTTTTTCCCCAGGTTTTAGTTATCCATTGCTTACACAATGATATTTAGACCAATTGTAGAGTTGCATCTCCACGTATTGAACACAATGCAAGGTTGCTTTTCAATCATAACTAGATTTCTTTTTCTTTTGCAGCCTATCAGACCATAGGATGTCTCATTTATGGAAAAACTACTCGAGTGACATAACAACATTGTGTATTAATCAAATTTATATATTTGTGGTCAACATTTAACGTGCGCTGCACGTGCAAGCTTACTAGTTTTTATCAAGAGCTAGAAGTACCACATATTTCTATTCACTGAAAGATCCAGAATTATTGAAAGTAAAAAAGGAGCAGGCTCGATAGGAAAAAAGACCCAAAAAATTTAAGCGCTTAAAGCACAAGGCAAGGCTACACATAAATATATAACATATGACAGCCGATTAGGAGATTTAACAGCTAGCATTAACATAAATGCACCACGAGTTGCATAACATGATAACTGTCAGCAAAGCATAGGCCTCAAATCATCTTGTGTAGATGACAGAACGGCGACTAAGCGCCTCTTTTCCTCTTCTCCTTCACCGACAAGGCCGGCCGGAGTGAGGATAGGATGGGAGTGTGGATCCTCGTTGTATATAGTATAGTAGGTGTAGGTCTAGGTTAGGGCGGCCTTCATGGTGTTTGGTGTCATGCCGGACTGGAGCTTCTCATGGCGCTCAAACTGCGTCAGCTGGTTGCCTTTCACCTCTTCCAGCTGTCCTCCATGGGGGAGGACAGCTGCTGGAGGTGATCCATCGGGAGCTCCACAATAAGCTCCTGTGGCAGCCCAATCTGGTGGAGTCTGAAGCTTCTTCTTTCCTTCTTCGTCACTGAGGTGGTGGAAGGAAGTATCGGGCTGGATTTGGCTTCAATCCATGCAAATCTGGTGTACCAACAGGAAAGGAAGCTGGCTTTGGTGATTCTCGTTTCCAAGATGCACAGCCACGACCTCTTTGACTGCCGCATTCATGGTTCTTCCGGACAAGCTTTGGTCGTTCATATGTCTCCAGTTTGCTCCGACAAGAGCTAGGGTTGATCGCCAGCTTCGGCCTGTCGCCGATCACCTGCGAGCTCCTTTTCAACTACCAGGACTCGCTTGCAATCTAAGTGTCTATGCTGGGTTCTTGTTTGCAAAAAGGAAGGATGTGTCTATAATCTTCTTTTTCTTTGGTGTCCTTCTGTAAGCTGTGTTGTTCAATTCTACTCTTTTAATGCCAATTTCAGAACCTCGGGTCCCTTCCCGCTGTTCAAAAAAAATCCAAATCCCTCCCAGATTCACTAAGCTTTACTTCATGATCCCAACTTTCAAAGGCCAAAGCACTGGAGGTCTCTGTACATACATCCACGTAGCACCGGCCGCCGCCAAAAGTTCACCAGCGTCACAACCTACTCATGCGCCACGCTGCTGCAGCGCTTTCCTCTATCGACCATGCTGGAGGAGAGCCTGTCCACCACTAGGCTAGCTGCTGATGCTTGTGATTTTGTGCATGGAGATCGGCAACTTGGTAATGAATTCCGAGCGAACTGGACCAAAACTATGGCTGAAGAAACAGTTCGCTGCAATAGGTTTCCCCCAAATGTCTGGGTCATATTTGCAAAGGATGGAGAGGGGGTGCGTGAGACATTTGAGACAAAGTTACTACCATGCCTCTGCTGATGTGTTGTGGGGTGGGAGTGGGTCTCGTGGTGCAGATGCCTCCGGTGGAACGCCAAAGGAGGGAAATGATCTCTTGGGTCTAGGGTTCAACATAACCATGAGAGAGATTGCAGGTACGGTTTGCCATGACACTAGATTCTAAAAGACTTTTTAGCAACTTAAGTAGACAGATCGAGAAGTTATTCCAATCAGAAACACACGCCAACATAATGACCCAATTGCATATCTTTTACAGAGGACTTGATTCCGTACAAATGGAATAATAAAAAAAAACAGATTGAACAACCTATACAAATATAAATATGGGATCTAGGTTCGTGGCACAAAATGCCTCCGGTGGAAAACCAATGGAGGGAAATGATTTCTGGGCTCTAGGGTTCAACACAACCATGAGCCCATGAAGGGAGCAGGTATGGTTTGCCATTACACTAGATTCTACATGAATTTTTCACCACTTAAGCAGACTGGTCAAGAAGTTATTCGAGCCAGAAACTCATGCCAACATAACGACCCATTTGCTTATCTTTTCCAGAGGACTTGATCCGAACAAATGCAACAATATAAAATAGTTGAACAACCTATAAAAATTTAAATATGGTGGCATGTCATTAACAGGAGTAAATTAAGCATCTAATATATTCAAATGAAACAAAAAAGAAAGACACGTTGACAAATTTTAATTAAAGTCACATCATACAAGTCCTTAATAGGGTACTCCATAACTACTGATAACATGAGTAAGAGATGGACTCACAGGAAATGACCAACACTTCTCACATCAGACTATATACATGCATATGCTGTGGTTTTCTAATGATGAATGTGAGGCTAACCAGGAATTATATTCACAAACGCATATCCTCCTGTTGATGATGTCAAAGCAGATGCAACTAACTCATCCAAATCTGATAACAGCTCAACTTTCACACCAGAAGGTCCTCCATCTTTTGAACAGCTCTTACCACCAACAGCTCCCACTATTTTACCAGATACTGTAAATCTGCATGACGAATTCAACAGTTAAAACTTGAATCAGATAATTATCCACACCAAAAAAAAGTACTAAATAAATGGTCAAAGCAACAGACCCAGTGAATTGAAAGTTCATATCTGCATTTCCATTGCATCCATTTTGATCAATGACAACAGGAACCTGAAAATGTTAATTGATGACTTATTTCACACAATAGAAGGAAGTCAAAGCCAAGCAGATAACTAAGACAGGAAAAAGGGAAGAACAAAAAGATTCAGTCGACACATCAACTTACAGTTTCAGGCTTCCATGACCATCCCTTAGGCCCCTTAACTCTGACGATAAATGAACCCTGTGGAGAGACAACAAGCCAAAATCAAAAGATTAGGGTCCACAACTGTTTCAATGGGAATGCAGCGCTCACTATTGAAATATCATACACATCACAAAAAATAGCTATTACTGTTATATCTGTATCCCTACTTGTAAAAAAAATTATACATGAAAAGGTGAGATAACTCATAATGAAGAAACCTACACTAAAGGCAAGCATCACCCACAAGTATACCTTGTCATAGACTGGAATGAAATAGTAGCCATTAGGAGCACATTGGGTGCTTTCTTTCACCAAACCATCAACAGTACACAGCTCAACCTGATTCAAAAAGTTTAGGAGGCAATGAATTTGTGCATACCAGATACGACAAAAACAAAAGCATAAAGTAGAATATATGGTCACCAAAAGTAATCTGGAATTAATAATTATACTGCAGATGTAGAATTAGTCTCTATGGCTTTGATATGCATATAAGCAACTATAGGGAAGATATGAGATTTTCTCACTGATGTAGTACGATACATCTTATGCATAACCAGGGTATGTTATTGTTAGAAAAATCCTTGGGGAAACAGATTCAATTAGCTCAAAAATAATTAATGGCAGAGAATATAAACCCACCATCATGATTACAATTGAACCTGTCAATCATGAGTACAACTATTGTTGACAGAGTAGAACTATTGTTGACAGAGTTTCTAACACCTCCAACATTTTTTACTTGCGCCAAGCTTTGCAAATGCATGGAACTTGCTCAAAAGTCACAACCTCCATTTCATTTTTCATGTAAAACTGCGTAATCAAGTCACCAGAGCAGTCACCTAATCCCAAGCAAATTTGGTGACCACCATCACTAGCAGCAACAAAATACAACATACATATGGTTGCAGGCAACGAAACATTAGCGTTATAATTCTCCGCGACCCAGTATTCATTTTCGCCATGGGAAGAAAGCAAAAGTAGTTTAGTCCGATTGATAGCAACCAGTAGCAGGTAGCCCCATTGCACAAAGCATCTAGCAATTTGTAATTATAAACAATTGGCCCAAACTAGCAGCGCCACTGGAACCAGTGGCATACAGCAACTAGAAAAATCCACAAGGTATCAGTTCAGGTGAACTATCTCAAGCAACAAAACGTATCCCTGCTGAAGCACCCATTAACTACTAGCAGAGGCTTGATCAAGTGCAGCAACGTAGATCGCATACCGTTATGTCAGAGTGAGGGGGTGCAGCAATCCCCTCACATCAGAGTGCGGCAACATAGCGCAGCAACTTGGTCGACAACAAGTACAGAACGCAACGATAATTTACGAAATAATTAGAGTGCGGCATGTATCGCATACCGTTATGTCAGAGTAGTCGAACTTGGACTCCGACGCCCTCTTCGACTTGGCCAGGCCCGAGCTCGCCTGCACCAAGAGCCCAATCGGAAAATGCATTAGAATCAAGCCAAGCCAAGCCGAAACTGAAGCTTAGCGAGTAACACGAGGAATACTTCGACGAAACCGCCGCATCCGTCGATCTCGTCGGAGGCAGCGGAGAAGGCGGCGAGGGAGAGGAGGAGGAGGAGGACGGGGAGGAGGGGGTCCATAGATCGGATCTAGTGGGCGCAGAGCATGCCAGGGAGATAACGAGTTTGAGGAGATGTGCGGGGGGTGGGGGTAGGTGTAGTAATAGCAGTGGAGTTGCGACTTGCGACTTGTCCTTCCTGGACTAAAATGCATCAACCGTCCCTGAACTTGCTCGCGAGAACCAAAACGGTCCCTAAACCCTAAAACTGATCCAATACGGTCCCTAAACTCTGAAACTGATCAAATACGGTCCCTAAATTCAATACGGGCTCTGTTTGGATCCATGGGTCGGAGTTAGTTTGGGTTAGTTTGGACTCAACTAATCAAAAATATCCAAACAGTAGGGTTAGTTTGGGTTAAATGCATCTAACCCACTCAGAAATACTAACCCACCCTCGGGACCATTAAAAAAACACTTTTTTCTCTCGCTCTCCCAGCAGCAGATCCCTCCCCACTTCCTTAAAGTTTCTCGTCCTCTCCCTCCCTCCCACTCGCACCGCCCATGAAAGCGCCTCGCCGTATCCGCGCTCATGTCCGTCGCCGGTAAGCAGCCCCCGCCTATCCTCCCGTTCCAACCCCCTCGTCTCCCCGCGGCCGGTCCGCCCGTCGATAAGCAGTCGCGGCTCCTTGCGCGGCCCATCCCCGTCAGCCTCGGCCCGCACGGATCCTTGCGCAGGGACGACGAATTCGGTCGGTGGGCTGCGCGAGAGGCCAGCGCGGCTCCTTGTCGGGCACGTCCCCGTCTGCCTCAGCCAGGGCTCACTCCGCCAGCACAAGGAGCGCATGTGACATTGCGTGATCTGATCCGCCAACACGGTTCATGGCGGTAATGGACGGAAACGACTTCGTCGTGTGGGGTTCATAGCCGTCTGCAAGCGGCCCTGCTACCCACGCCGGTATCGACCTCAGCTCCCAAACACCGACGGCGGAGGGGTTCTGTGACGCCCCTGATTTGACCGTACACTAATCATAAACGCAAACGTGTACGATCAAGATCAGGGACTCACGGAAAAATATCACAACACAAATCTAAAAGTAAAATAAGTCATACAAGCATCATAATACAAGCCAGGGTCTCGAGGGCTCGAATACAAGTGCTTGATCATAGACGAGTCAGCGGAAGCAACAATATCTGAGTACAGACATAAGTTAAACAAGTTGCCATAAGATGGCTAGCACAAAAATGGGATACAGATCGAAAGAGGCGCAGGCCTCCTGCCTAGGATCCTCCTAACTACTCCTGGTCGTCGTCAGCGGGCTGCACGTAGTAGTAGGCACCTCCGATGTAGTAGAAGTCGTCATCGACGGTGGCGTCTGGATCCTGGGCTCCAACGTCTGGTTGCGGCATCCGAGAAGAAGAGGAAAACGGGGGAAAAGAGGGAGCAAAGCAACTGTGAGTACTCATCCAAAGTACTCGCAAGCAAGGAGCTACACTACATATGAATGGGTATATGTGTAAGGCGGCAATATAAGTGGGCTGAACTGCAGAATGCCAGAATAAGAGGGGGGTATCTAGTCCTATCGAAGACTACGCTTCTGGCAGCCTCCGTCTTGCAGCATGTAGAAGAGAGTAGACTGAAGTCCTCCAAGTAGCATCGCATAGCATAATCCTACCCGGCGATCCTCTCCTCGTCGCCCTGTTAGAGAGCGATCACCGGGTTGTATCTGGCACTTGGAAGGGTGTGTTTTATTAAGTATCCGGTTCTAGTTGTCATAAGGTCAAGGTACAACTCCAAGTCGTCATGTTACCGAAGATCACGGCTATTCAAATAGATTAACTTCCCTGCAGGGGTGCACCACATAACCCAACACGCTCGATCCCATTTGGTCGGACACACTTTCCTGGGTCATGCCCGGCCTCGGAAGATCAACACGTCGCAGCCCCACCTAGGCCTAACAGAGAGGTCAGCACGCCGGTCTAACTCCTATGGCGCAGGGGTCTGGGCCCATCGCCCATTGCACACCTGCATGTTGCGTGGGCGGCCGAAAGCAGAACTGGCCCTCTTAATACAAGAGCAGGCTTACGTTCCAATCCGGCTTGCGCCGCTCAGTCGCTGACGTCTAGAAGGCTTCGGCTGATACCACGACGTCGAGTGCCCATATCTTTCCCACGTAGTTGGTTAGTGCGTATAGGCCAGTGGCCAGACTCAGATCAAATACCAAGATCTCGTTAAGCGTGTTATTATGAAACAACCGCGAACGCCGACCAGGGCCAGGCCCACCTCTCGCCTAGGTGGTCTCAACCTGCCCTGTCGCTCCGCCACAAAGTAACAGTCGGGGGCCGTCGGGAACCCAGGCTGTAACGCCCGGATAATCTTGCTACAGTAATCCCACGCTAATCATGGCACGTCATCCCGATTACTGTTGCTATCCTCGCAATAATTCGAAACCGTTCAAATTCAAAATTCAAATTGATGAAAACAAAAAAAAAATCAAAATTTAAAATAAAATTGTTCGGTGGTTGGCGAATATTACAAGGGTAATTATAGTGCAACAGGCATATTTTTATAAAATGGCTAAATGGATTAAATGATTTAAACAGAAAAGAAATAATAAAAGAAAATACAAAAGGAAAGAAAAACAGAAAACCAAAAAAAAGGAGGGAAGCCCCCCCCCCTGCTGGACCGCGGCCCAGCTGGCCATCGGGCCAACCAGGCCGGCCCAGGTCGCCCCCCCCCCCCACTCCTCTCCCTTATCCACTCCCCCCCACTCCCCACCGACAGCCTCCCCCACTCCCCCCCGAAATATCCTCCCTCCCCCCCCGATCTGGATCGGGAGGAGGCCGCCGCCACACGCCGGACCGCCCCGTCGCCGCCGAACGCCTCCCCGCCCTCCTCCTCGCCGGTCGTCCCCGGCCGCCCCCGAGCACGCTGCCTAGACCCTACGCGCCTTCCCCCACCGTGAGCATCGCCCCGCTCCTCCCCCTCTGCTCCCGTCGCCGGATCCGCCGCGCCCGCGACCTCCCGTGACCGCACCCCGGCCTCCTCTCCCTCCGGCGACGCTGGCCCCGTGCTCCCCGCCTCGGCCACGCGCCCCGGCCACCACCGTCGCCCGCGCCCTGCCGCGCCGGGCCGTCCCGTCCCCGGCCCCTCCCCGCTTCCCCGTGCGGCTCCCCTACCGCGGCCGCCGCGCCCCGGCGCCCCTGGCCGCGCCTGCGTGCCGTTGCTCACCCCCGGCAGCCCCTGCTCGTCGCGCCTACGTGTCCCGCACGCTCGCGCGAGGCCGCACCCGCTCGCACCTCGCCCCCGCGTCGTCTGCCACCCCACAAGCGCTCGCCGGCTTCCCCGTCGCCGGCGACCTCGCCGCGCCCCCGGGGCCTTCTCCCTGTCGCGCCTGGATGGGGCATCGGGCATGAACGCTCGCACCCGCGAGCCCTTGTGTCCGGTAACCGCACGCCCGCACCCGGTTTGGCCCTTGGGCCACTGCCAGTGGCCCCCATGCCCCTGTTAAAAAAAAGAAAAAAATAAAAAAAAGAATTAAAAATAATAATTAATTAATTAATTAATTAATTGGCTAAATTAATTAAGTTAATTAATCCTACTTAATTAATCTAATTAACCTGTTAGTCTAATTAAACAGTAATTAGTTTAGCCTAAACCCTAGTTACCTAAATAGAGTATGACAGGTGGGTCCCACGGGACCCACATGTCAGGTTGACCAAGTCAACCCTGCTGACTGCTGACGTCAGCATGACATCATGCTGACGTCATAAATCCATTTTCCGAATTAATTAAATAATTAAATAAATTCCAGAAATTAATAAAATCTTTAGAAAATCATATCTTTTAATCCGTAACTCGGATTAAAATATTTTCAACATGAAAGTTGCTCAGAACGACGAGACGAATTCGGATACGCAGTCCGTTCGTCCGCCACACCCCCTAACCTATCGAACCCGCAACTTTCCCCTCCGGCTCCTCTGCCCGAAAACACGAAACACCGGGAATACTTTCCCGGATGATTCCCCCCTTAACCAGTACCACCTCATACCACGTTAGGGCACGCCTAGCATCGCTTCTTGACATGTCATGCATCGATATGCATCTGTTTACTTGGTATTCATTGTTTCTTCCCCCTCTTCTCTCCGGTAGACTACGAGACCGACGCTGCTGCTGCCCAGTTCGACTACGGAGTTGACGACCCCTCTCTCTTGCCAGAGCAACCAGGCAAGCCCCCCCCTTGATCACCAGATATCGCCTATTCTTCTCTATACTGCTTGCATTAGAGTAGTGTAGCATGTTACTGCTTTCCGTTGATCCTATTCTGATGCATAGCCTGACATTGTTGCTACACCTGTTGATACCTTACCTGCAATCCTAAATGCTTAGTATAGGATGCTAGTTTATCATCATTGGCCCTACATTCTTGTCAGTCTGCCTTGCTATACTATTGGGCCGTGATCACTCGGGAGGTGATCACGGGTATATACTATACATACATACATACTATACAGATGGTGACTAAAGTCGGGTCAGCTCGAAGAGTACCCGCGAGTGATTCACGGATTGGGGGCTGAAAGGACCTTTGTCCCGACGGCCCTCTGTGTGGATCTTTGTGGCGGAGCGACAGGGCAGGTTGAGACCGCCTAGGAGAGAGGTGGGCCTGGCCCTGTTCGGCGTTCGCGGACACTTAACACGCTTAACGAGATCTTGGTATTTGATCTGAGTTGGCTACGAGCCTATACGCACTAACCATCTACGTGGGAGTAGTTATGGGTATCCCGACGTCGTGGTATCAGCCGAAGCACTTCAGACGTCAGCGACGGAGCGGCGCGCGCCGAATTGGACTGGAACGCCACTAGGCTAGGTCTGCTTTCGGCCGCCCTCGCAACGTGCAGGTGTGCTATGGGCGATGGGCCCAGACCCCTGTGCGCTTAGGTTTAGACCGGCGTGCTGGCCTCTCTGTTTGCCTAGGTGGGGCTGCGACGTGTTGATCTTCCGAGGCCGGGCATGACCCAGGAAAGTGTGTCCGGCCAAATGGGATCGAGCGTGTTGGGTTATGTGGTGCACCCCTGCAGGGAAGTTAATCTATTCGAATAGCCGTGATCTTCGGTAACAGGACGACTTGGAGTTGTACCTTGACCTTATGACAACTAGAACCGGATACTTAATAAAACACACCCTTCCAAGTGCCAGATACAACCGGTGGTCGCTCTACCTCAGGGATATGAGGAGGGGATCGCCGGGTAGGATTATGCTATGAGATGCTACTTGGAGATGCTACTTGGAGGACTTCAATCTACTCTCTTCTACATGCTGCAAGACGGAGGCTGCCAGAAGCGTAGTCTTCGACAGGATTAGCTATCCCCCTCTTATTCTGGCATTCTGCAGTTCAGTCCACTGATATGGCCTCCTTACACATATACCCATGCATATGTAGTGTAGTTCCTTGCTTGCGAGTACTTTGGATGAGTACTCACGGTTGCTTTCTCCCCCCTTTTTCCCCTTTCCTTCTTTCTGGTTGTCGCAACCAGATGCTGGAGTCCAGGAGCCAGACGCCACCGTCGACGACGACCCCTACTACACCGGAGGTGCCTACTACTACGTGCTGCCCGCTGACGACGACCTGGAGTAGTTTAGGAGGATCCCAGGCAGGAGGCCTGCGCCTCTTTCGATCTGTATCCCAGTTTGTGCTAGCCTTCTTAAGGCAAACTTGTTTAACTTATGTCTGTACTCAGATATTGTTGCTTCCGCTGACTCGTCTATGATCGAGCACTTGTATTCGAGCCCTCGAGGCCCCTGGCTTGTATTATGATGCTTGTATGACTTATTTTATTTGTAGAGTTGTGTTGTGATATCTTCCCGTGAGTCCCTGATCTTGATCGTACACATTTGCGTGCATGATTAGTGTACGATTGAATCGGGGGCGTCACAAGTTGGTATCAGAGCCGACTGCCTGTAGGAATCCCCCTTCCACACTCCTTGGCCGAAGTCGAGTCTAGACATTACAAAAACTTTTACTAACTTGGCTGTGTGCCTTACGGGCCCACGTCGCCATCGGGTGGTACTAGGATCTTTTACTCCTCGACCTTTACTCTGGGACTCTGAACTCTTTTCTACTCGGGTTAAACGAATTTACTAACTCTAACATTAGGATCCCGTTACCACGTTCACCCCGAAGTTGGATAAGCCATAGTTATTCTGTAGGATAGCATTTTGAATAGTGCCCATGTTGTCATTTGACTCCATTGAAACATCTTTGTTTTCAGATGGAACCCGCGAGGCAGGTCGTGCGCCACACTGCGGCCATTGGTGCCTCAGGATCACCTGCTGTGCTAGCTGATATGATGACCTATCTGGGTTATCGCTGGCACCCTGAGTACACCGTCTACGAGGAGTACCAGGACTTTAACCAGGAGCAGTACCGTGCCATCGTCCACCTCTACTCTCGGGAGTATGAGTCCACTACCGTGCTGCACACCGCTCATGGTGTTGGAGTGACCATCGAGATGGCAGTCCACGATGCGGCTCATGCTGCTCTGACACGTCTTCGTGGAGAGTATCAGGCATTGGACACTTCCCCTTTCAGGCACATTCCTATCGCATCTGACGTTGGTGCGGAGGGATACTACACTGCCGCCTACTCCACCGTCACCCGAGAGCCCTTCCACCATCAGCGCCTGGTTCTGCATGCTGATGGGCTGGACCGAGCTAACAGAGCTCTTCGCCACGAGTTGTACACCACTCGTCAGCACCTTTACAGGGCTCTGACGCGGTTGCACCCCTTTGTCCGGTCTGGACAGCTGCCGCGTTCTGCGATCTACCCAGCCAGGACCGTGATGCCCCACGGTGTCGGATGGCCAGAGGTGGGAGGCTACTCTCCCGCACTTGGTCCTCTTCTGCCACCTGAGCGTCGGGTTCTACACCAGAGTATCCGCGGCCCCCAGGCCACTGACGTGGAGGACTATCCGTTGCCTCACTACCAGCTGTCAGGTTACAGCTACCTTCACAGTACCTCCTGGGACTGATGTAGTCTTGCTCATTAGTCTTAGATGCACTCGCGAGCCTGCGTGCCGCCTATGATGACTTAATCTATGTACTGAACTCTGTGTACTGAACTCTATGTCCGACCCCTTTTGTAAGTTATGCCGACTATCTATGTGGTATCTGTCGTGCTCCTTTCATTATGCATGTTTCATCATGAATGACTCTTGTCTATGCAAATTTCTCAATACTGAACTACCCCTGTTATATATTAGCAGGATGGTTAGACCAGCTGGTCGTGGTCGTGGTGGCAACTTCCCACCACCGCCTGAGTACATGGCTGGTATGATCCAACAGCTTGAGATGAATCGCCAGTTCATGGAAAACATGATGGCTCAGTTTCCTCGCCCCAATATGAACCAGCATCCAAACACAACAACTCTGCAGGATTTCATACGCCTCAACCCAAGTGTGTACCGCAGCTCAACCCAGCCGCTGGATGCTGATGACTGGCTCCGTGACATCACCTATGAGATGGAGTCTGCTGATGTAGCCCCTGCCAGCTATGTCACTTTTGCTTCCTTCTTCCTGAAGGGACCCGCAGCTCAATGGTGGGACAGCCACAGGCGTACTCTGCCAGTTGGGACAATCATCTCCTGGCCAGACTTTCAGGCTGCCTTCCGTGCCCGCTTCATTCCTCAGGGAGTCATGGACAGGAAGAAGCGTGAGTTTCGCAACCTCACCCAAGGCAACAAGACTGTTGAAGCTTATCAGCGGGAGTTTCTGGACTTATCCCGCTATGCTGAAGAAGACATTGCAACTGATGCTCGCAGACAGGAGAAGTTCCGTGAAGGCCTTCAAGCTGACATCAAGCTCACACTTCTAGTGCATGACTTTGCCGATTTCGCCACCTTGGTGAACAAGGCCATCAATGTCGAGACTGGTCTGCAAGAACACCAGAGCTCTCAAAGGCGCAACCGTGACACGGGCTCATCTTCGGGCCCGCCCTCGCAGAAGCGTAAGATATGGATCCCGAACAGCATGTACCGTCCAACTGCACCTGCCCCAAGGCAGTCTTATGCTGCACCTCGTCTGCCGGCTGCTCCAACTAGGCAGCCGAGGCTTCCAGCTCCACCACCCCAAGCTCCTGTTCCTACCCCCGAGAATGGGTTGTGCTTCAGGTGCGGACAACCAGGGCACCGTGCTAGGGAATGCAACCAGAAACAGAATCAACTGGCCCTTCCAGCAACTGGCCGTGGGAACAACCAGGCCCGCAACAACAATGCCAAGTCTTATGGCCGTGTTCATGCCAACCACATTGATCTGAATGAAGCTCAAGACCAGCCTGCTACTGTGATGGGTACACTCCTCGTAAATTCAGTACCAGCATCTGTTTTATTTGATACAGGAGCATCGCATTCATTTATGTCAGAAGATTTTGCATTCTTGCATGGCATTAAAAGTGAAGACATGAACGCTTCTCTATTAGTGCACACCCCTGCGGGCCAATGTCGAACCTCCATGATTTGCAACGACGTCCCTGTAGAAATCGAAGGACTGGAATTCCTTGTCTCTCCCATCATACTGAAGTCCTGTAGCATTGATCTCATTCTGGGAATGGATTGGTTAAAGGCGCATACTGCTTCTATCGTTTGTGCCACCAAGACCGTCCATCTGCTACACCCTTCTGATGAAATAATTAGCTACGATGCTCATCTGGTTCGGAATGTCGAGGCCAGGCTTTATGCCTTAAACGCATTGAACGCTACACCTCTCGAGGGCATTGAAAACATTCCCGTCGTGCGTGAATTCTTAGACGTCTTTCCTGAAGAACTCCCAGGGATTCCCCCTGCTAGAGCTGTCGAATTCGTCATCGACTTGAAACCAGGCACCACTCCTATAGCCAAGCGACCCTACAAGATGCCGCCGCATGAACTCCTTGAGCTTAAGGAGGAAATCGATAAATCTCTTCGAAGTGGTTTCATTCGCCCAAGTTGCTCTCCTTGGGGAGCACCTTCTCTCTTTGTCAAGAAGAAAGATGGGACAAACCGATTGGTCCAAGACTACCGTCCTATAAATCAAGCTACCATTCAGAATAAGTATCCTCTTCCTCGGATCAATGATCTGTATGATCAATTGGCTGGTTCATCAGTGTTCTCTAAACTCGACTTGAGGTTGGGTTACCACCAGATCCGTGTTCGTGAGGAAGATATCCCCAAGACCGCCTTTGTGACTCGTTATGGTTCATACGAGTACACCGTCATGTCTTTCGGCTTAACCAATGCTCCAGCCACCTTCTCTCGCCTGATGAACTATATATTCATGGATTACCTCGACAAGTTCGTCGTGGTTTATCTGGATGATATTCTGGTATTTTCCAAGAACGAAGAGGAACATGCTGAACATCTTCGCCTCGTGCTGGAAAAGCTACGAGAGCATCAACTTTATGCCAAGTTCTCCAAATGTGAATTCTGGCTTCCCGAAGTAACCTATCTTGGGCATGTCATCTCTAAGGATGGTATTGCCGTCAACCCTGAACGAGTTCAGGCTATTCTCGATTGGACTCCTCCGAAGAACGTTAAGCAAGTCAGAAGTTTTCTCGGTCTCGCCAGCTACTGCCGTCGATTCGTCGAGAACTTCTCCAAGATTGCCAGGCCTCTGACTAACCTATTGCATAAGGGCGTCAAGTTCCAATGGACAGATAAATGTCAGGAAAGTTTCCAGGCACTCAAGGACAAGTTAACTTCTGCCCCAGTACTAGCTCCTCCTGATACTAAGAAGGACTTCGTCATTTACTGCGACGCTTCCCGTCAAGGACTAGGCTGTGTCCTAATGCAAGAGCGCAAAGTGGTTGCTTATGCCTCTCGGCAATTGCGCCCTCACGAAGAGAACTACCCAGTTCACGACCTCGAACTTGCTGCTGTCATTCATGCGCTAAAACAGTGGCGACATTACCTACTCGGTAATCGTTGCGAGATCTTCACTGACCACCAAAGTCTGAAGTATCTGTTTACTCAGCCAGACCTGAACCTCCGTCAGCAGAGATGGATGGAGACTGTTGCAGACTTTGATTTGGGTATTTCCTATACCCCAGGCAAGGCTAATGTAATGGCTGATGCCTTGAGCCGCAAGTCTTACTGCAACCACCTCCAGGTTCACAAAGTTCAGCCCTCACTTGTTGAAGAATTCAGAAAGCTAAACCTCCATATTGTTCCTCCGGGTGCACTCGCTCCCCCTCCTCCGGAGTTCCGCAAGATGAATCTCCGTGTTGTTTCCCAGGGTTCCCTCTATACCCTGGCTGTTGAACCCGATCTCGTGGGCACCATAAAGACAATGCAGGGATTTGACTCTGAAGTCTACAAGATTAAGCAAGACCTCAAAGAAGGAAGTTCCCTCATCCTTCACTATTGCTGATGATGGCGCCTTGTACTTCAAAGGCCGCCTAGTGGTGCCGTGTAAGAAGGAAAACCTGAATATGACTCAGGAGGTTATGAAAGAAGCTCATGATACGCCTCTATGTATCCATCCTGGTAGTACGAAGATGTATCAAGACATCCGCCAGAGATTCTGGTGGTCTAACATGAAGCAAGACATTGCTCGTTATGTTGCTGAATGTGACGTTTGCCGTCGTATCAAAGCAGAACATCAAAGGCCTGCTGGAACTCTGCAACCTATATCTATTCCTGAATGGAAATGGGACCATGTCGAGATGGACTTCGTTACTGGATTCCCCAAATCGCAAAAGGGTAATGATGCTATTCTTGTCGTCATTGACCGACTTTCTAAGGTTGCACATTTTCTGGCGGTCAAAGAAACGATCACTGCTAGTCAGCTTGCAACTCTCTACATGTCCAGAATTGTTTCGCTTCACGGTATTCCACTGGTTATCAGTTCAGACCGTGGCAGTTTATTCACTTCAAGATTCTGGGCAAGTTTCCAAGAAGCTATGGGCACTCATCTGTCTTTCAGCACTGCTTTTCATCCTCAGTCACAAGGGCAAGTTGAACGTGTCAACCAAGTTCTCGAAGACATGCTTCGAGCTTGTGTTATTTCCTTCGGCAAGAAATGGGAGGAATCTCTTCCGTATGCTGAGTTCTCTTATAATAATAGCTATCAAGCTAGTCTGAAGATGGCCCCCTTCGAAGTGTTATATGGACGAAAGTGCCGAACCCCTCTGAACTGGTCAGAAACTGGGGAACGTCCACTCTTCGGTCCGGATATTATCCAACATGCCGAAGAACAAGTCCGCATTATTCGCGAGAATCTCAAGACTGCTCAGTCACGTCAGAAGAGTCAGTATGACCGTCATCATAAAGACATGGTCTATCAACCTGGCGAAAAGGCCTATCTTCGCGTTACACCAATGAAGGGTGCTCACCGCTTCGGGATCAAGGGCAAGCTAGCTCCTCGCTATATTGGCCCATTCACTATTCTGGAAAGGCGTGGAAAAGTGGCATATCAACTGGAGCTTCCGCCGAACCTTTCTCAGGTTCACGATGTGTTCCATGTGTCACAACTCCGCCGTTGCTTCAAGGACCCAATCCGAGCTGTGGATCATGAAGTGCTCGAATTGCAACAGGACCTCTCCTATAAAGAGCATCCGGTCCGCATTCTCGACCAAGCTGAACGCCGCACACGCCAGAAGGCGATCAAGTTCCTCAAGGTCCAGTGGTCGAATCACTCTGAAGACGAAGCCACCTGGGAACGCGAGGATCGCCTGCGTGATGAATACCCCGCACTGTTTCCTTCTACCTCCTAAAATCTCGGGACAAGATTTCTTGTAGTGGAGGAGATTTGTAACGCCCGGATAATCTTGCTACAGTAATCCCACGCTAATCATGGCACGTCATCCCGATTACTGTTGCTATCCTCGCAATAATTCGAAACCGTTCAAATTCAAAATTCAAATTGATGAAAACAATAAAAATTTCAAAATTTAAAATAAAATTGTTCGGTGGTTGGCGAATATTACAAGGGTAATTATAGTGCAACACGCATATTTTTATAAAATGGCTAAATGGATTAAATGATTTAAACAGAAAAGAAATAATAAAAGAAAATACAAAAGGAAAGAAAAACAGAAAACCAAAAAAAAAAAAAAAACAAAAGGAGGGAAGCCCCCCCCTGCTGGACCGCGGCCCAGCTGGCCATCGGGCCAACCAGGCCGGCCCAGGTCGCCCCCCCCCACTCCTCTCCCTTATCCACTCCCCCCCCACTCCCCACCGACAGCCTCCCCCACTCCCCCCCGAAATATCCTCCCTTCCCCCCACCGATCTGGATCGGGAGGAGGCCGCCGCCACACGCCGGACCGCCCCGTCGCCGCCGAACGCCTCCCCGCCCTCCTCCTCGCCGGTCGTCCCCGGCCGCCCCCGAGCACGCTGCTTAGACCCTACGCGCCTCCCCCCACCGTGAGCATCACCCTGCTCCTCCCCCTCTGCTCCCGTCGCCGGATCCGCCGCGCCCGCGACCTCCCGTGACCGCACCCCGGCCTCCTCTCCCTCCGGCGACGCTGGCCCCGTGCTCCCCCGCCTCGGCCACGCGCCCCGGCCACCACCGTCGCCCGCGCCCTGCCGCGCCGGGCCGTCCCGTCCCCGCCCTCCCCGCTTCCCCGTGCGGCTCCCCTGCCGCGGCCGCCGCGCCCCGGCGCCCCTGGCCGCGCCTGCGTGCCGTTGCTCACCCCCGGCAGCCCCTGCTCGTCGCGCCTACGCGTCCCGCACGCTCGCGCGAGGCCGCACCCGCTCGCACCTCGCCCCCGCGTCGTCTGCCACCCCGCAAGCGCTCGCCGGCTTCCCCGTCGCCGGCGACCTCGCCGCGCCCCAGGGGCCTTCTCCCTGTCGCGCCTGGATGGGGCCTCGGGCATGAACGCTCGCACCCGCGAGCCCCTGTGCCCGGTAACCGCACGCCCGCACCCGGTTTGGCCCTTGGGCCACTGCCCAGTGGCCCCCATGCCCCTGTTAAAAAAAAGAAAAAGAATTAAAAAAAAGAATTAAAATAATAATAATAATTAATAATTAATTGACTAAATTAATTAAGTTAATTAATCCTACTTAATTAATCTAATTAACCTGTTAGTCTAATTAAACAGTAATTAGTTTAGCCTAAACCCTAGTTACCTAAATAGAGTATGACAGGTGGGTCCCACGGGACCCACATGTCAGGTTGACCAAGTCAACCCTGCTGACTGCTGACGTCAGCATGACATCATGCTGACGTCATAAATCCATTTTCCGAATTAATTAAATAATTAAATAAATTCCAGAAATTAATAAAATCTTTAGAAAATCATATCTTTTAATCCGTAACTCGGATTAAAATATTTTCAACATGAAAGTTGCTCAGAACGACGAGACGAATTCGGATACGCAGTCCGTTCGTCCGCCACACCCCCCTAACCTATCGAACCCGCAACTTTCCCCCTCCGGCTCCTCTGCCCGAAAACACGAAACACCGGGAATACTTCCCGGATGATTCCCCCCTTAACCAGTACCACCTCATACCACGTTAGGGCACGCCTAGCATCGCTTCTTGACATGTCATGCATCGATATGCATCTGTTTACTTGTATTCATTGTTTCTTCCCCCTCTTCTCTCCGGTAGACTACGAGACCGACGCTGCTGCTGCCCAGTTCGACTACGGAGTTGACGACCCCTCTCTCTTGCCAGAGCAACCAGGCAAGCCCCCCCCCTTGATCACCAGATATCGCCTATTCTTTTCTATACTGCTTGCATTAGAGTAGTGTAGCATGTTACTGCTTTCTGTTGATCCTATTCTGATGCATAGCCTGACATTGTTGCTACACCTGTTGATACCTTACCTGCAATCCTAAATGCTTAGTATAGGATGCTAGTTTATCATCATTGGCCCTACATTCTTGTCAGTCTGCCTTGCTATACTATTGGGCCGTGATCACTCGGGAGGTGATCACGGGTATATACTATACATACATACATACTATACAGATGGTGACTAAAGTCGGGTCAGCTCGAAGAGTACCCGCGAGTGATTCACGGATTGGGGGCTGAAAGGACCTTTGTCCCGACGGCCCTCTGTGTGGATCTTTGTGGCGGAGCGACAGGGCAGGTTGAGACCGCCTAGGAGAGAGGTGGGCCTGGCCCTGTTCGGCGTTCGCGGACACTTAACACGCTTAACGAGATCTTGGTATTTGATCTGAGTTGGCTACGAGCCTATACGCACTAACCATCTACGTGGGAGTAGTTATGGGTATCCCGACGTCGTGGTATCAGCCGAAGCACTTCAGACGTCAGCGACGGAGCGGCGCGCGCCGAATTGGACTGGAACGCCACTAGGCTAGGTCTGCTTTCGGCCGCCCTCGCAACGTGCAGGTGTGCTATGGGCGATGGGCCCAGACCCCTGTGCGCTTAGGTTTAGACCGGCGTGCTGGCCTCTCTGTTTTGCCTAGGTGGGGCTGCGACGTGTTGATCTTCCGAGGCCGGGCATGACCCAGGAAAGTGTGTCCGGCCAAATGGGATCGAGCGTGTTGGGTTATGTGGTGCACCCCTGCAGGGAAGTTAATCTATTCGAATAGCCGTGATCTTCGGTAACAGGACGACTTGGAGTTGTACCTTGACCTTATGACAACTAGAACCGGATACTTAATAAAACACACCCTTCCAAGTGCCAGATACAACCGGTGGTCGCTCTACTCAGGGATATGAGGAGGGGATCGCCGGGTAGGATTATGCTATGAGATGCTATTTGGAGAAGCTACTTGGAGGACTTCAATCTACTCTCTTCTACATGCTGTAAGACGGAGGCTGCCAGAAGCGTAGTCTTCGACAGGATTAGCTATCCCCCTCCTATTCTGGCATTCTGCAGTTCAGCCCACTGATATGGCCTCCTTACACATATACCCATGCATATGTAGTGTAGTTCCTTGCTTGCGAGTACTTTGGATGAGTACTCACGGTTGCTTTCTCCCCCCTTTTTCCCCTTTCCCTTCTTTCTGGTTGTCGCAACCAGATGCTGGAGTCCAGGAGCCAGACGCCACCGTCGACGACGACCCCTACTACACCGGAGGTGCCTACTACTACGTGCTGCCCGCTGACGATGACCTGGAGTAGTTTAGGAGGATCCCAGGCAGGAGGCCTGCGCCTCTTTCGATCTGTATCCCAGTTTGTGTGCTAGCCTTCTTAAGGCAAACTTGTTTAACTTATGTCTGTACTCAGATATTGTTGCTTCCGCTGACTCGTCTATGATCGAGCACTTGTATTCGAGCCCTCGAGGCCCCTGGCTTGTATTATGATGCTTGTATGACTTATTTTATTTGTAGAGTTGTGTTGTGATATCTTCCCGTGAGTCCCTGATCTTGATCGTACACATTTGCGTGCATGATTAGTGTACGATTGAATCGGGGGCGTCACACAGGCCCACCTCTACCGGGATGGAGCCACCTATCCTTCCAACCCCCACATCAGAATCATGTGCGGGTACTCAACGAATTGACCCGACTTTAGTCACCACCTGTATAGTATGTATATATGTATAGTATATACCCATGATCACCTCCCGAGTGATCACGGCCCAATAGTATAGCAAGGCAGACTGACAAGAATGTAGGGCCACAGATGATAAACTAGCATCCTATACTAAGTATTTAGGATTGCAGGTAAGGTATCAACAGATGTAGCAACAATGTCAGGCTATGCATCAGAATAGGATTAACGGAAAGCAGTAACATGCTACACTACTCTAATGCAAGCAGTATAGAGGAGAATAGGCGATATCTGGTGATCAAGGGGGGGGCTTGCCTGGTTGCTCTGGCAAGAGAGTGGGATCGTCAACACCGTAGTCGTACTGGGTAGCAGCGGCGTCGGTCTCGGTGTCTAGCGAGAGAAGAGGGGGAAGAAACAATAAATACTTAAGCAAACAGATGCATAGCGATGCATGACATGACAAGTAATGGTGCTAGGGGTGCCCTAACACGGTATGAGGTGATACCGGTGAAGGGGGGGAACAACCGGGAAAGTATCCCCGGTGTTCCGCGTTTTCGGGCAGAGGAGCCGGAGGGGGAAAGTTGCGAGTTTGATATGTTAGGGGTGTGTGGCGGACGAACACGTTGCGTATCTGGATACGTCTCGTCGTTCTGAGCAACTTTCATGTACAAAGTTTTTTCATCCGAGTTACGGATTAAAAGATATGATTCTCTAAAGATTTAAATCATTTTTTGATTTTAATTAGTTATTTAATTCTAACATTATCCAAAACAGTGACTGATGACGCAGGCATGACATCAGAGTGATGTCAGCAGGTCAACTGGTCGGTTGACTAGTCAAACCAGACAGGTGGGTCCAATGGGACCCACATGTCATTGTCAGGGTCACTAACAGGGGGTTTAGTCTAACTAAATGGGTTAATTAGTGGGTGGGCCCCAACAGTCAGTGTCTAACTAGGTTTTAGTTAATTAACTTAATTAATTAGCAGTTTATATATTTGTTTTTATTTGTTTTATGGCATGGGGCCCGCATGTCAGTGGCAGTAGCTGCCACGTCAACACGTTGACTGGATCAACCCAGTCAACGGGGCCCTCGGGACCCACTGGTCAGCGACACAGAGGCGGGGGCCACTACGCCACGTCGGCGTCGGCGCCGGAGCGACTCCGGCGACCCAAACAGAGGCGGCCCCCCTTGCCGGGGTTGGCCGGAATCGCACTACAGGGCTCGGGGAGGAGCGGGGCTAGGCCCATTCCAAGGCCCGCGCCGTGGCGCATTCAATGGAGGTGGTGGCTTGGTCGGAGGAGGGTCGCAGCGTCGCCGACGGTGAGCGGGGCGGACGCTGGCGTTCGGCCGCGAGAGGGAAACGGCGCTGTGGCACGGCAACAAGTACCCTAAACGGCCAGGAGGCTTCTACGGACGCGTGCGAGCACAGCGGCCACGAGCCCGGGACCAAATGGTCACCGGATGGCTATCGGCGACGAGCGCGTGCGGCGATGCGCTCGGGCAAGTTGGGGGCGGCGCGTCCAACTAGAGAACGGCGTCGAGAGAGAGAGGGGAGGGGGCGGGGGCTCACCGAGCGGCAACACGGTGGCCCTTGGCGGCTTAGTAGCTGCAGAGGGCGTCGCCGGAGTTGGGGACGGAGCGGCGGCGAGGCGGAGGAAGAAGACGACCTCGTCCACGACGCTGCGACGTTGCGGAGCTCAAATCGACGGTCGGGGACGACGAGGCGGGCGACGAGGGAGACCGACGACACGTTGGCGCGATGCGAGGAGGACGACAGTCGTGGTTAGCACGGCGACGCAGCCATGGGCGCGCTCGGGCGCCGCAGATCTGGAAGGGGGGAAGAGAGTGAGTGGGAGAGCGAGGGGCAAGTGGGGAGGGGAGCCCGAGGGGGCGCAGCGTCGGCGCCCTTATCCTCTCCGGGGCCTGTAGCGGCGCGGGGCGGCGAGCTGGTCCGTCGGCGACAGCGGGCGCGGTCGAACGAACAGTGGGGGGGCGTGGGGAGAAGGTGACAACGGTGGGGAGGTGGCAGCTGGGCCACCTGGGTCGGCCGGGTGCGATGGAATGGGCCGAAGCCCAGGGGAAGCCAGGGGGTCTTTCTCTTCTTCTTTTTTTCTGCTTGCTTTTCCCTTTTGTATTTTCTTTCTTTTATTTATTTTATTTCTGTTTTATTTCATTTTAGGGCATTTAGGTATTTTGTAAAATTGTGCCCACTACACCATAATTACTTATGCAATATTTGGCAACCCCCGAACATTTTTGTTTTGACCTTTGAAAACTTTTGTCGTTTGACTTGTTTAGAATTTTAAATTTGAAATGGTTCGAACTAATGCGAAACTACAACAGTAATCGTGGTGACGTGGCATCCTTAGTAGATGGTTACTATAGCTTAATTATCCGGGCGTCACAATTCTCCTCCACTACAAGAAATCTCATCCCGAGATTTAGGAGGGGAGTAAGGGGAAGAGATTGGTTACGAAATTCTAACGGATATTCTCGGTGTTGGTTGCTCTTCTCGAAGAGGTCAATCCAATATATTGATGCCTTCATACTTCTGCTTCAGGTCAAAATGATGAAGTCGTCATCCTGTCTTCGGGATCTTCATCGTACTTACGAAAAGGATATGGGGGAAGGCTCGGGAAGGGTGGGCCTTACCAGGTTGACTATCTGGTAGATAACATCGGGGGAGGTTGTGGAAAGTAACTCTCGGATTGAACTTAAGAAGAAATCGAGAGCAAGTAAGAAGGTACCAAGAGAAGTTTCAAGCGGGCAGGCAATCGTTTGATGCCTGAAACAGGGCGTGAAAAGGTGTTCAGAGCAACGAGAATAAGTATTGCATCTGATACCAGAATAGGTCACTAGGAAGGCGGCTCGTGAATTACATACGAGGTCACGTGCGAGGAACAACCTTGAGAACAGGGGGTGTACAGGAGAGTCAGGTTTCGATCCTGTGGAACCGTGGGTTATGGGCCCACCATGTGTTTTTTTAAGGAGAAGTGACATCTTGCACGATCATGATAGCAAGGCATGTCAGAGAGTACCATGTTAGTTATGTCGGCAACAACGTTGGTACTTAGGGCGAGGGACGAAGAGAACCATTTTCCTGCTCGTTGAACGAGGCGAACCAATAGGCAAGTTCTCGTCCATCGGTGGCTACCGGAATGTCATCAACAATAGTAACAGGGTATCACTGACAGAGTTGTACAACGAGGTGTTTGCATATGTTGGGAATTATTTCTGCTTGGATCATATAATTCCCAAGAAAGTTCAAACAAAACCACAGAAAGGAAAATGTGATTTCCATATTAAACAGAACAATGGAAAGGAAAATGTGTTTAAACACATATTTCAGGGGTATATCCTTCCAAGGACAAGCAGGGCACGATATCAATGACAGGATATAATGTAGAAAACTCTTAAGGTAAAGGGAGAGAAATTTCATGACATTACCCATACAGCGGTGTTTGGATAGTTGATCAAGAAACATTTAGCATTACGCTCCCAATGTTCTGGTTGATGAACGGAGTATCACAAACATGCTTCGAGATAGCATTAACATGGTCAATGGGTAAAGATCAGACTTTGGATACACAAAGGATCCATCAGGAACAACTTATAGAACAAGTCTTACAATTTTCCTCATGAAAGAATGGCTAAACTTGCTAAAAAGGATACTATAACAATAGGTCCTCCGGCCAGGTGTGCTAGGCATGACATCACCTTACCGATATATAAGGACCAATGTTATAACTCTTGGAAATATGTTCCAACCATCATATCTGACCGAGGTTCAGATCCGATTGGGGTCAGGATACCTCCGACTTAGTATGCCTAAGAAGAAAAGGTGCAACACAATTGACGAGATGACAATGTAAGATTCTCGGGAAATGAACTATGAAGTGATTTCCGTTAACAAGAGTTCATCATTAACACAAGGAGAGGACAAGGAGGTGTCTGGTGAACTCAACGGCAATTCATCAAGATTTCCAAAAGATGGATTTCCACAATTAAGTGAACAAGGAGATAAATTTGTCAGATCAAATGATATAAGGAAGTATGCTCGAGGAAAACATACACAATTAAACATTGGTTGAAAGGTGCGCCCAAAATATGGGTTGGGTTGCACGACCAATGTCAGAATGGTGATTCAATGCCATAGTCGTAGAATGAAACTATAGACCAATAACTTCAAAGCAAGAGGGTTGCTCGAAGTTTAGAATTTACACATCACAGATCATTTGTCGGTATTCCGGTTAGAAACAACACGGGGACCAAGAAATAATGGTGATGTTAATAAGTATCACTGGTATCAAGAATTCTTAAGGTTGGTGAATTTCTCACGACATCCTTGACATTAGAGACAGTAATACTTCAAGGTAGAACATAAGACAAGCTGGATTGCAAGTTGCATCCATAACAGGAATAAGTTTGTAACGGAAGGAAGGCAAGGATGTTGTCGATGGTAACTCAAATTACCAAGGGACGAGGGTGGTACTCATCATCATGAATTCGATTGCTATCCTAGAAGGAGTCAAAATGTTGAGGATGACCACGATAAATTTGTCGAGAGATTTCAATAAGATGTAATCAATCAGCGACGACATCAAGTCAAAGGAATGAGGTAGCGGAAGGTTATTGGAACCATGGGTAGGACACAAACTTGAAATCAAGATTGTTGTTCAAGGCGAACTGATAGGACGAGGAAGATCGACGTAAGCTTAGCTCATCGTCAAAAAATTTGTGCTCCGGGAAGAAGGACCAGGTAGCACAGTTAGAAGTTTGCACGATAATGATATAGCCGACAAGGCTAGGAATGGCTTGAAGGATTATTAAACTTCTCAACCACAAAGTACTAGGAGTACTAAATCACATGGGTGATTCGATTCACTAACCGGTGTTCTCGGTTGACGACAACCCAGAACCCGTGGAGTGATTATGACAGGGGAAAGGTACTACTTCATTAGAAATTCATAAGATGAAGTGCAATGGGTTTATATCCTCGAGATACCAGGGGGTAATACTCGAAGGTAGATCAAAGTAAAGGTTGGGCAGGTGCAATGATCTGCAGAAGACAAGTACTTCAACTTGTCCGAGAAATGGTATTTAAAAGGAGAACATGGCCGGAACAACGATTGCAAATGATCGAACCACGGATACAAGATGAACTTATAACAAGGGGGTAATTATTTTTACAAGCAGCTTCCATGATAAGTTATACATCGTGTCCATGGGCATGAACGCAAGGTTCAAGGTCGACTCCCACTTCTTCAATGTATAACCTTCCATTCACTTCTCGCTTTGATAAAGGCATTAGTGTTGAAAGTTTTACCTAGTGAAATACTAGATGAGTATGACTCGTGAAAACTTCCGAGTTCACACATATTAAGGAAGGCATAGGTTCAACCCGTCAGGGTATCATGGAAACATATACCACAAGCTTCAATAGTAAATACGACCAGCTCGAAAACAGAGCATGGTTGAGAAAACAGAGGATACAATTTACCCAAGGCTTTATATATCCGTGGAAAGACTCGCAAGGTTATTTGAATATGAAGGACGGTGTCGGATGAAATCCAACAATGGATCGGGCGATCCACAACGGAGCTGGTGTGAGTACGGTACTCAATCAGAGGAAGAAAGAATGCACGGGCATCATATTATAGAACATCTGAATAATTCGATGTTTAGATAACAAAGGAATTATGATTTCCAAAACAAAGGATCAGAAGCAGACGCTCTGATCAAGGATGGATAAGTTGGATAGACCAGAGGCACAATTGACGACAAATAGTTTGGTCGAGAGCCAGCTCATGTTCAAAATGACGTCTGAGTCGAAAAGATAATTTAGAAGGGTTGATCGATGATTGTGTGCATTCGCACACATGTTAAAGCAATAGGATCAAAATGACGGTGTCAAAAGATACTAGTGAATATTGCTAGTGATATGGGAGCATCCATAATGTAAGCAGACAAGTATTTGTAGAGCAATAAGCTGCTAAGGATTTTTTTGGAGGATCGAATAGCATTTCGAAGACTGTTGTGAAACACCAGAACGACTGGGGATGAGCTGATACTTGGTAAGTGCGAGAATTTACCCGTAGGGGTAGTTATGGGGCTAGTAACTGCAAGGCAGTAGGCACAAAGTATTTTCGGAATATTCGAAGTATCTCAGGGTATCTTGTAATAACAAGAACAATTAGAAGTGAAGCTATGGACAACAAGTGTATGTAGTTATCCATATGGGTTTATCGATGGTCGGGAATAACAAAAGAGGTGGGCACAAAGTCTCGAGAGAATATGGAAGAGTATCTCCGAAATCTTCTGGTGCAGCTGGCGATCACAAGTAATAAGGGGTTCTCCGGGTGGAAGTAGTTACGAGAACCTAGAGTCAGAGTTAGTAAAATCGTTTAACCCGAGTAGAAGAGAGTTCAGAGTCCCAGAGTAAAGGTCGAGGAGTAAAAGATTCTAATACCACCCAATGGTGACGTGGGCCCGTAAGGCACACAGCCAAGTTAGTAAAAGTTTTGTAGTGACTAGACTCGACTTCGGCCAAGGAGTTGGAAGGGGGATTCCTACAGGCAGTCGGCTCTGATACCAACTTGTGACGCCCCTGATTTGACCGTACACTAATCATACACGCAAACGTGTACGATCAAGATCAGGGACTCACGGGAAAATATCACAACACAACTCTAAAAGTAAAATAAGTCATACAAGCATCATAATACAAGCCAGGGCCTCGAGGGCTCGAATACAAGTGCTTGATCATAGACGAGTCAGCGGAAGCAACAATATCTGAGTACAGACATAAGTTAAACAAGTTGCCATAAGATGGCTAGCACAAAAATGGGATACAGATCGAAAGAGGCACATGCCTCCTGCCTGGGATCCTCCTAACTACTCCTGGTCGTCAGCGGGCTGCACGTAGTAGTAGGCACCTCCGATGTAGTAGAAGTCGTCGTCGACGGTGGCGTCTGGATCCTGGGCTCCAACGTCTGGTTGCGGCATCCGAGAAGAAGAGGAAAACGGGGGAAAAGAGGGAGCAAAGCAACCGTGAGTACTCATCCAAAGTACTCGCAAGCAAGGAGCTACACTACATATGCATGGGTATATGTGTAAGGCGGCAATATGAGTGGGCTGAACTGCAGAATGCCAGAATAAGAGGGGGATAGCTAGTCCTATCTGATGATGTTATGTACCTAGGGTAGGGTCATGGACCTATCTAGGATACCATACCCAAGGACATCCTTAGACGAAGCTACCTTTCAGTCGACCAAGAGGGACTCCACTCGACCGGCTAGAAGACACTCGACTGACCTAAAGACACTCGACCATGAAGACTCACTCGACCACCAGGAGTTTAGGATCTACTCTGTATCCAAACGGTCTGTAATTAAGTAGTCTTAATGGTCATGATGACACTTTATGTAGGGCGTTACCAGTAACGCCCAGCCTTAATGTACTTTAACCCTCTGCTACGTGGGTTGGCTGGGGTCCTGGCGTCCTCTATATAAGCCACCCCCTCCACTGGTAGAAGGGTTCGCACCCCTGTAACTCGTATACACATAAACCAGTCGACCGCCTCCGGGCTCCGAGACGTAGGGCTATTACTTCCTCAGACAAGGGCCTGAACTCGTTAAACACTCGTGTGTACAACTACTCCATAGCTAGGATCTTGCCTCTTCATACCTACCCCCATTCTACTGTCATACTTAGAACCACGACAGTTGGCGCCCACCGTGGGGCAGGTGTCTTAGCGACTTTTTGGAGAAGTTGCAATTTGTTCGATTGCCTTCATCATGGTTTCCGGCGGAGCTCTGGTCGAGGGCCATGAGATCCGTCTCGATGCGCTCGCTTTCATCGTCGACGACTCCGCTTGGCTCCAGGAGGCACCACTCGACATCGACGCGCTCCCCGTCCGCGGGGCGACGCACTTTCGGGCGTGTGTCCGTGGCGTCCTGCTGCGGTAGCCGTCGACCCCATACCGGTCGACTCCTGTGCCGTCCTCCCTCCCTGTCTCCCGCCAGCGCAAGCGCTCCGGTCGGTCGAGGCTCCAGCGATGGGTGAGACACGCAGTGGCTCGCCAATCGGCCACCACCCAAGTCGCGACAATTGAGCCCGACGAATCTCTCTACGGCCTGTTTGACTGGCTCCGTAGAAACTGCATTCGAGTGCGATAGCAGTGATCCAGCGGCGGAGGTCTTGATGGTCAATGGGCCTCGTAGCCCTCCTGGTTCCCCCGCAACGACGGGATGGACGATGGGGGCGACCCCGCTCAGGCCCACGAAGAGTATCAGCCCGAGACGCTCACTTCTCTGCAGATGGAAGAACTTCGCCGCTGGAACATGGATGCCCTATATACTCCCATTGCAGGAGAAACCCCTGAGGCTCGTGCCCTGGAAGAGGCGCGTTTGGCCAACTTGGCTGAACGCACTCGACTGGAGAACCTCCAGTGAGCACTCGATGAGCGTGCGCGTCAACGAGTACCCGACTCCAGCCGACGTCAGCTCTTTCCGCAACCGACTCAGGTATATCGAACCCCGATTCAGAATTTGGCAGCTGCAGCCCGTATAGCAGAGTCAATTCAGCCCTCTCAGTCGGAGGCTGGAAGAGGCTTGATGCAGATCAGAGATTTACTCCGGGCGGCAGGAGATCAGAATTCAGTTGTGTCACAGTCGCGCAACAGGATTCACAGTCGATCCGTTGCTGCGAATACTGTTCAGTCGGCTCACAGTCCAAGGTCGCCTCCGAGGCGCGTGGGACGTGAAGGCCAGCGGGACCTCTATGATGATCGATTTGATCGTGACGACAGGCGTCGAGTGCCCACTCCTCCCCTGAGAAGTGGGTCTAACGCCCATCGGCAGCAAGATGACAGACGCCAGCTCAGTGTTGGGCGGAGAGCTCCAGTCGACCCCAGAGAGCCTTAGAGTCGACTCAAAAGCGAAACATGTTAAAGAACATCTTCGACGGTCCGCCGTTCAGAAGAAAAAAGCCATTGGCGAGGAGGTGGCTCGACTCCTTGCAGCAGAGTTTATCCGAGAGATATACCACTCCGAGTGGCTCGCCAATGTCGTCATGGTTCCCAAGAAGGACAACTCACTTCGCATGTGCATTGATTTCAAACATATCAATCGGGCCTGCCCGAAAGATCATTTTCCTCTCCCTCACATCGACCAAATTGTCGACTCGACCGCAGGGTGCGAGAGATTTTCTTTTTTAGACGCTTATTCCGGGTATCATCAGATCCGTCTGTATGGACCTGACGAAATCAAAACAACTTTCATCACTCCATTCGGGTGCTTCTGCTATATCACCATGCCATTCGGCCTCAAGAATGCCGGAGCCACGTTCATGAGAATGATTCAAAAGTGTTTACTCACTCAAATCAGTCGGAATGTGGAAGCGTACATGGATGATATCGTGGTCAAGTCACGAAAGGGTTCCAACCTATTGACTGACCTAGCTGAAACATTTGCCAATCTTAGAAGGTATGATATCAAGCTCAATCCATCGAAGTGCACATTCGGAGTACCTGGCGGAAAGTTACTCGGTTTTCTCATTTCAGAACGAGGAATCGATGCTAACCCAAAAAAAGTTGGCACCATACTCCGAATGAAACGCCCTGTGCGTGTGCACGACGTCCAGAAGCTTACTGGATGCTTGGCCGCTTTAAGTCGATTCATCTCTCGCCTCGGTGAAAAGGCATTGCCCCTTTACCGACTAATGAAGAAGGCAGACAAGTTCGAGTGGACTCCAGAAGCTGATGCAGTGTTTGACAAGTTAAAAACTCTACTCTCCACCCAGCCGGTGCTTGCTGCTCCAATCAGCAAAGAGCCTCTGTTGCTTTATATTGCAGCCACAAGACAAGTCGTTAGTACAGTACTTACGGTCGAGCGGGAAGAAGAAGGGAAAGCCTTCAAAGTTCAGCGCCCAATGTATTATCTCTCTGAAGTTTTGACCCCATTGAAGCAAAGATATCCTCATTATCAGAAGCTTGTATATGGGATCTACATGACCATGAAGAAGGTTGCTCATTATTTCTCTGATCATGACATTACAGTCGTCAGCGACGCACCATTGTCAGAGATTCTGCACAACAGAGATGCAACTGGTCGAGTGGCTAAATGGGCGATTGAACTCCTTCCCCTTGATGTCAAATTCGAGGCAAAGAAAGCCATTAAGTCCCAAGCTATAGCAGATTTCCTTGCCGAGTGGACTGAGCAACAGCAGTCGACTCAAGTTCACTCGGAGCATTGGACCATGTTCTTTGATGGCTCTAAGATGTTAAATGGTTCTGGTGCTGGGGTTGTTTTAGTTTCCCCCCGAGGAGACAAGCTCAGATATGTGCTCCAGATCCACTTTGATTCCTCCAACAATGAAGCAGAATATGAAGCACTCTTGTATGGGTTGCGCATGGCCATTTCACTCGGCGTCCGTCGCCTTATGGTCTATGGCGATTCAGATTTGGTGGTCAATCAGGTGATGAAGGAGTGGGACGTTAGAAGCCCAGCCATGACTGGATACTGCAGTGCAGTGAGGAAGCTCGAAAAGAAATGCGAAGGGTTAGAGCTTCACCACATACCCCGACTGAAAAATCAAGCAGCTGACGATCTGGCGAAGATAGGATCCAAGAGAGAAGTCATCCCCAGTGATGTGTTCTTGGAGCATATCCACACTCCGTTAGTCGTAGAAGATCCTTTTACCGATGAAGCTCCGCAACCTAAGAGTGTTACGGATCCGACTGAGGTTGAAGTCCCAGCCGCGGTCAACCTGATCATGGAAGTTTTAGTGATCACTCCAGATTGGACAGTACCATATATCGCGTATATCTTGAGGAAAGAACTCCCGGTGCCATAGGTTTCACTAGAGGCTTCTCTCTTGAAGGAAAATAATACGGTGGATGAACGAATTACTGTCGAGCAATTGATAGAAAAGCGCAAAGTTATGCTGATATCCAAGCCAATGATTATGAATATAGGCATCATGTCCGTGTCAAGTAGACTGACTCCTGCCTGGATCTACTTCTATTATCCACACATCGACCGCTATCTAGCATGCATCTAGAGTATTAAGCTCATAAGAACGGAGTAACGCCTTAAGTACAGTGACATGATGTAGAGGGATAAACTCAAGCAATATGATGAAAACCCCATCCTTTTACCCTTGATGGCAATAGTACAATACATGCCTCGCTACTCCTACTTTGTCACTGGGTGAGGACAGTGCAAGATTGAACCCAAAACTAAGCACCTCTCCCATTGCAAGAAATACTAATCTAGTTGGACAAACCAAACCAATAATTTGAAGAGAAATACAAAGATATCAAATCATGCATATAAGAATTCAGGAAAGACTCAAATAATATTCATAGATAATCTGATCATAAATCCACAATTCATCAGATCTCGACAAACACACCGCAAAAGAATATTACATCGGATAGAACTCCAAGAACATCAAGGAGAACATTGTATTGAAGATCAAAGAGAGAGAGAAGAAGCCATCTAGCTACTAGCTATGGACCCGTAGGTGTGTGGTAAACTACTCGCGCTTCATCGGAAGGGCAATAGAGTTGATGCAGATGCCCTCCATGATCGAATCCCCCACCGGTAGGATGCCGGAAAAGGCCCCAAGATGGGATCTCACGGAAACAGAGGCTTGCAAAGGCGGAAAATTATGTTGGTGGACGCTTCTGGTCGTTTGGGAATATTTGGGAATTTATAGCGAAATTATTAGGGTTGAAGGAGTCTCGTGGGGACCACAAGCCAGGGGGCGCACCCTAAGGGATTGTGGATTCCTCGGGGCTCTTGTGCCCCCCACTCCAAGTCTGCTGGGTTTCTTCTGGTCCAAGAAAAATCATCACAAATTTTTTATTCCGTTTGGACTCAAAAAGAAGGAAAAAAATAGAAACTGGCACTGGGCTCTAGGTTAATAAGTTAGTCCCAAAAATAATATAAAATAACATATTAATGCATATAAAAGATCCAAAAGAGATAATATAATAGCATGGAACAATAAAAAATTATAGATACGTTGGAGACGTATCAAGCATCCTCAAGCTTAATTCCTACTCATCCTCGAGTAGGTAAATGATAAAAACAGAATCTTTGATGTGGAATGCTACCTAACATTTTTATCCATGTAATTTTCTTTATTGTGGCATGAATATTCAGATCCATAAGATTCAAAACAAAAGTTTAATATTGACATAAAAACAATAATACTTCAAGCATACTAATAAAGCAATCATGTACTCTCAAAATAACATGGCCAAAGAAAGTTATCCCTACAAAATCATATAGGATGGCTATGCTGCATCTTCATCACACAAAGTATTTTATCATGCACAACCTCGATGACAAGCCAAACAATTGTTTCATACTTTTGATGTTCTCAAACTTTTTCAACTTTCATGCAATACATGAGCGTGATCCATGGATATAGCGCTATAGGTGGAATAGAATATGGTGGTTGTGGAGAAGACAAAAAGAAGGAGTCAGTCTCACATCAACTACGCGTATTAACGGGCTATAGAGATGCCCATCAATAGATATCAATGTGAGTGAGTAGGGATTGCCATGCAACGGATGCACTACAACTATAAGTGTATGAATGCTCAAAAAGAAACTAAGTGGGTGTGCATCCAACTTGCTTGCTCACGAAGACCTAGGGCAATTTGAGGAATCCCATCATTGGAATATACAAGCCAAGTTCAATAATGAAAAATTCCCACTAGTATATGAAAGTGAAAACATAAGAGACTCTCTATCATGAAGATCATGGTGCTAATTTGAAGCACAAGTGTGGAAAAAGGATAGTAACATTGTCCCTTCTCTCTTTTTCTCCCATCATTTTTTTGTTTGGACTTCTTTGGCCTCTTTTATTTTATTTATAAAGTCTGGAGACTCATCCCAACTTGTGAGGGAACCATAGCTTCCATCATCCTTTCTAGGGATGGCACCCGCCGGGTTTGGGTACGGGTGGAGCTACCCCATACCCTTACCCGTCGCCCGAAACTTTACTCATCACCCATACCCATACCTGTCGACGGGTACAACTTTTTCCCATACCCATCACCCGACATGGTAAATGGGTACCCGCGGGTAAAATTACCCAGATTTGCAACACATCCATTTGAGCATTACATAGTCATAAACAACAACTTATAATAACAACACGGTCTTCATCTTCATACATTGGGGCAGATGTATCATCGACCCATTCAAAAGGAACATCTACTTGGATGTTGGTGCTTGTATCACTGCAAAAATCAATGTTCATGTACATGAATAGATCAATCATCTATATATGAAAAATATATTTCTGCAAAAATAAAATATTTGTACTCAATCATCACACACAAAATTTCATATTTATCATGTATATCATGCATCTCTATGCAGAAATCAAGGGTAATGTATACTAATGTACATGTATATATCACAGAACATACATACAGAAGTAATTATTATTGGAAACAAAATATTCCATACTTAATCGATCGCTTGCGTGCCGAGCTAGGCGTGTTGTAAGATAAGTGCTCGTTATCATAAAATCATAAACAAAATCAAAACTCACCTGGCCAAAATATTCTTGCTCCTGTTCTTGTGCGCGAGGTGCCTTGCAGATCGACCATTGCTAAGCAGGCTAGGGCGTCGCTTTCACGGACGTCTTAGACATAGTGTTGTGACAGTGCCACTCCTTGGACCCCGGAGCACAAGGTGGCAGACCTTGACCTCGGCCGGGGAGTTGATTCTTTCCTCGCGCGCGGAGGTGGAAGGCACCATCTAACGATAGGGTTGGGCTTGCGCTCGAGGTAGGCGTGCCATGCTCCTAGCTGTGGTGGTCGCTGAGCTGCAGCTCAACCTCGTGGGTCCCATCCATGTGCGAGCTCTCGAGGACATGAACAAGCTGGTGGTTGGAGGCAGCAAGTGGCTGGAGTCGCAAGCAGTGGTAGGTGGCGGCAATAAGATGAGATCGATATGCTGGCTGCTACGAGCCCGCGAGGTAATTCTGGATGTCAATCATGCTAATATAGCCATATAAGGAATGATGCAATTATGGACATCAATCAATCACCTAGATATGCTTTTTTAAATCAATCATCTAGATACGTATCATGTATGGGATTCTGAACGTGGGCTTGTGGCTTCCTTGTGGGCTAGCTGCAATATTTATGTAAAAATCGTTTGATATGTTGCTAAACAATATTTATTGCCTATTAATCAGATAATATGTGGGTCTATGGGTACACGGGTATGGGTTAAACTAAACCATACCCGAACCCTCTATACCCAATGGGTTTTAATTTTTCCTTTTTGTGTACCCTTGGGTATTTTTATGACTCATACCCTTGCCCTAATAGGGTTTTTACCCGCCGGGTACGTGGATAATGGGTACCCATTACCATCCCTAATCCTTTCCTCACATGGGACAATGCTCTAATAATGATGATCATCACACTTTTATTTACTTACAACTCAAGAATTACAACTCGATACTAGATCAAAATATGACTATATGAACGTCTCCGGTCGTGTACTGGGATGTGCAATGATAAAGAGTGACATGTATAAAAAATATGAACGGTGGCCTTGCCACAAATACATGGTCATGCAAAGCAATATGATAATGATGGTGCGTGTCATAATAAAACGAAAGGGTGGAAGTTGCATGGCAATATATCTCGGAATGGAGGTAGGTATGGTGGCTATTTGAGGAAGGTATATGGTGGGTTTAATGCATCGGCATAAAATTGCGCGGTATTAGAGAGGCTAGCAAAGGTGGAAGGGTGAGACTGTGTATAATCCATGGACTCAACATTAGTCATAAAGAACTCACATACTTATTGCAAAAATTTATTAGATATAGAAACAAAGTACTACACGCATGCTCCTACGGGAATAGATTGGTAGGGAAAGATCATCGCTCGTCCCCGACCGCCACTCATAAGGAAGACAATCAAAAAATAAATCATGCTCCAACTTCATCACATAACGGTTCACCATACTTGCATGCTACGAGAATCACAAAATTTAACACAAGCATTTCTACCAATTCAAAATTACTCACTAGCCTGAATCCAATATCACCCTCTTTATATCTCAAACCAATCATAAGGAATCAAACTTCTCATAGTATTCAACGCTCTTTATATGAAAACTTTTATTATATCCCTCTTGGATGCCCATCATATTAGGACTAAATTCATAACCTAAGCAAATTACCATGCTATTTAGAAACTCTCAAAATAATATAAGTGAAGCATTAGAGTTCAGCAATTTCTATAAAATAAAGCCACCACCATGCTCTAAAAAGATATAAGTGAAGCACTAGAGCAAATTGCCTAGCTCAAAAAATATAAGTGAAGCACATAGAGTATTCTAATGAATTCACGATTCATGCGTGTCCCTCTCAAAAGGTGTGTACAACAAGAATGATTGTGGCAAACAAAAAAGCAAAGACTCATATCATACAAGACGCTCCAAGCAAAACAGATATCATGTGGTGAATAAAAATATAGCCTCAAGTAAATTTACCAATAGACGAAGACGAAAGAGGGGATGCCATCCGGAGCATCCCCAAGCTTAGATGCTTGGTTGTCCTTGAATATTACATTGGGGTGCCTTGGGCGTCCCCAAGCTTAGGCTCTTGCCGCTCCTTATTCTGTTGTCCATCAAATCTTTACCCAAAACTTGAAAACTTCACAACACAAAACTCAACAAAAAAAATCATGAGATCTGTTAGTGTAAGAAAATAAATCACCACTTTTTAGTATTGTTGTGAACTCATTCTTTATTTATATTGGTGTAATATCTACTGTATTCCAACTTCTCCATGGTTCATATCCCCTGATACTACCCATAGATTCATCAAAATAAGCAAACAACACATAGAAAACAGAATCTGTCAAAAACAGAACAATCTGTAGCAATATGAAAACTTCGTATACTTTTGTAACTCCAAAAATTCTGAAAACTTAGGATAATCTGGGCAATTTGTATATCAATCTCGTGTAAAAAATTCAGATCAAAAGCAGGCTTCTTTGATTTTTCAATATTGTTTTACTGGGCACAAAAGTTTCTGTTTTCAGCAAGATCAAATCAACTATCACTGTAGACCATCCCAAAGGTCTTGCTTGGCTCAAACACTAATTAAAACACCAAAACACAATTATTAAAGAGATAATAATGTGTATTTATTGCAAAATAGAACAAAAAACAAAAAACATAAAAATAAATTGAGTTGCCTCCCAACAAGCATTATTGCTTAACACCCCTAGCTGGGCATAAAACATAGATCTAGGTATTGCCATCTTTGGTATTAAATCCATAAGTAGCCCTCATAATAGATTCATATGGAAACTTAATTTTCTTTCTTGGAATTATGTTAAATTATGTCATGCTATCCGTTTTAGTTAAACAATATACATGTCAACTATTTCATGCCCTCTTTTTTTCCACACTATCTATTGCATCTGTCTCTCATACAATGTCTGTACATTCAACTATGTTTCCTGTTTATCAGCCATTTGAATTAGAGCGGGTGATGCTAGTATCTAGCAGAGTAAAAACACGGTCTTCAAATAAAATAGTGCTACCTCTTGGTGGAGATAGCACCCCGGTTGTACATGCGCGAGAACCAGCCCTACCACACATAACCCAAACTCTCGCAAATTGTACCCCTACTGTGATGGACAGAGAACCAGCTTCACCCAATCTAACCCCAACCCCAGTAGATAGTAACCCAGTTCCTATTGACACAACACCATCTCTACCACAGAGCTCCCAAACAAGAGTAGTTAGTAAGGCAACTCCAGTGCCCAAAGGGCCAGTACTACCACGGCAAACCCCAACTCCACTAGTTAGTACGCCTATTCCTATGGAGGAAGCACAACCAGCTAGTCGTAGTTTAGCATCTATCACATTTGATGTTGTTAAATCCTATGTGCGTATCTTCCCATCTTGGAAATATTATACTAAAGATGAAGGAAAATGCCAGTTGCAGGTGTTTATCCAGGAGTTATGTGTAAGTAATGTTATTCATGGCAACTACTTTGCTTTGTCCCGTACATCCTACCTCCATGATGGTTATAATACAGTAAATTTTCCCATTTTTCTCTATTGAGAAGGACCGATTTGGAAACTCAAGATGAGGTAACCTGTGCTAATACCTCTGCTATCTTTAAGAATGCTTGGTGGCAGTATCGGAATTACCTGAAGAAAACGTACTTCACTAGCAAAGAAACTCATCAAATTCCCTTATGTTCTCCTGAGACACATTTACTGGATAATGACTGGGAACGCCTTGTTCTATATTGGTCCCGAACCAAGAATGTGGTAAGGTCTATGAGCTCATTTCCTATTTTCAAGTACTATATTCTTGCGTCTTACTGTACTCTGTTCATGTAGAACAAGTGCCTAAACCTGAAGAACAACTGTTCTAATTTAAGATTCCATTGCTATCGTGCATACTGCTTTGCTCTTGTATCATTATATTTACTCATACAAACTTATTTTTAAATTGAAGGATCCAATCGAAACTCCAATGGCATAGTAGGTATGTTCACACATGTTTCTTTTATAGGTTTGCTCTTATCAATAGCTCTATTGATTTCAATTTCAATTGTGTATACAATTGACTTCTCATATCATGCACATTACTAGCATCACAACCGAGCCAATAGTGTTGTTGTACATGTAGACCCGTGGTACCCATCTGAAATCTTTTTGTGTCGTGTAGTTTCCCACGCTTTGTATTCTTTCACTGCTGCTTTGTATTGAACTGATATGATTTGAGCAGTGTCTCTATTTTGATTTGGCAAGACAATGTAGTGACCATAGGACATAGATATATGTTTGTTTGATGCTTTTATTATGTACTAGTACTTGGCAATAGAAGACTTGGTAGTTTAATCTTGTCCACCTTACTAATGAACTGGTTCACCGAAATGAGTCTCATATACTAGTACATGCTAAACCTGTTATGTGTCTGCTTGTTTCTTCTTTTAGAATGCTGACAGAATATTGAGGAAGAGTGCCTCATTAAGAAATGGTAAAGGAAGTAATGCAGATAAGGTTCAGGATAGTGAGACATCCTTGTTGGTCTCCAACATAGCCGATAAAACAGCTAAGGAAGACTATCTTGAAGACAGTGAGACAACCCCAAAGTCCTGTCTTGGTTTAGTGTTCGAGTTACTGGACACTACCGCTTGCACAAGCTATTCAAACTCACTGTCTGAATCAGTTCGGTTTCTTGAGTCTCAACTACAAGCTGAAAGACATCGACCAGCTGTGATGCGACAAGAAGCGGAAGGACTGCGGAAGTCCCTGGACCAGTCAGATGCATACTTTCTGGTGCAACAACAAGCGTTGGAGGATTTTAGCACCAAACATGACAAAGCTAATAAGCTTGCTAAGCTTATTGCCAGCATGGTGGATACCCAGGATAACGTTTCTTGAGCTCTTCTGAAGTTGTTTCAGTTATGCTCTTGTTTTTCTGCCGCGTTTATTTGCACTGGTGGCCAATTTTGACAGCCAGTGTATGTAATATGCTGCTTTGTTCCCTATATTTGCATTGGTGGCTAACTTTGATGCCCTGTGGATGTAATATGTGTAATAGCGGTAATAGGCTAACGTTAGTTGCTTGCTTATTTATTTCCTTATTGTCTTGTTTAGTTGTTTGCTTGTAGTCACTTCAGTTCTTTTTCTGTGTTTTTCTAGTGGCCACAATAACCTATTTTTGGTAACTAGGCCAGAATAACCATGGCAACACACAGACTGTTGTAACCATGGGCCTCCTACGGGCCGTATGATCCATGGGCCTTCTACGGGCCGTAGGATCCATTGGTCTTCTATACGGGCCGTAGGATCCATGGGCCTTCTATAGGCCATAGGATCCATGGGCCTTCTACGGGCCGTAGGATCCATGGACTTTCTACGGGCCGTACGATCCATGGGCCTTCTAGGGCCGTAGGATCCATTGGTCTTCTACGGCCCGTAGGATCCATGGGCCTTCTACGGGGCGTATAATAATTTCGCCAATCATGGGCCGTACTATTCGTGGACCATAACGGGTCGTTAATAGGCCGTATTTGATAACTCTATGAAAACAGCCCAACCGGTTTTTTTGACATGAAAATGGCCCAATGTATTAACGGGCCACAAACAGGCCGACTGTAACCACGAGCTGAATTTGGCCCACAAGCAGACAATGACAGTAACGGGTCGTAAGTAACCGAATGTTGGAAATGAGCCCAAGAACAAATGGGCCCTGAGAAGGCCGAAAGATAACATGGGCTGGAAACGGCCCAATGGAATAATGGGCCGTTAATGGGTATAAAGTGATACACTGTTCATTATGGGCCAGTTTCACCACATGTCGTTAATGGGCCAAGATTTACAAAGGGCCTCATATGGGCCGAAAGACGTCATGGGCCATACATGGGCCAGAAGTTAAAATGGGCTGGAATCATATTGGACGGCCCAGATGATGCTACTGGGCCTAATTCGGATTGGTCGTAACGGGCCCTGGGTTAGCGGGCTGTAAATGGGCTATCTGCGAACAGGCCGTTAACAGGCTTTCCGTGGGCCGACCCGCCACCTTTTGACCAAGTCAAACGGGCTGGCCTTTTCACAGGAATGGGCCTCTGTTGGGCCGTGCCACATGTCGACGTATTATAGGCGCCTTCGGTCCAATGAGTGGATCACATCTATCCGAACGGTGAGCCGACACATGTTTCCTCCAGCCAATGATGATTTTACACGTGGAAAATCCCCATTGGTCTGGGCTGTTAACGGGTTATCGGATCCAAAACCAAACCGGATAGCTTAACGGCGTTCCATTACGGTGGATGCCATGTGTCGGTCACCCTTGACGAAAGCACTTCTGTGACACGCGATTTATCGTCATGGAAGTGGACACTTCCGTGATGATAATTTGGTAATGTCATGGAACACTTCTACGACAACACATGTATGACTATCTTGATTTTGTCATAAAATCGTCATGGATGTACATGCATGACAAAAAACGCGACCTACTGTGATAAACACGTATCATCACGAAAGTGTATTTTTTTGTGATGTAGCATCACAATGAATTTCAAAAGGTTTGTCAAAGTTGGGTAATGCAAGCACGGGAGCATGAGTAAGCAAATTCTTAAGCTCATTAAATGCGGTATCTTGGGATGGTCTCCAAACAAAAGGCGCATTTTTCTTACTCAAAGCATGCAAAGGTGAAGCAATGGTGCTAAAATCCTTCAGAAATCTTTGCTTGTCGACGATGGTGGTTCGCTCTCTCACTATTTTCTCCACGATGTGGAGAGAATAGTGATAGAAACTGGCTAAACCAAGAAAACTACGCACTTGTTTCAAGTTGCTTGGTTGGGGCCAAGTTTTAATAGCATTGATCTTAGATTCATCTACATGAATACCGTTAGAAGACACAACGAAACCCAAGAAAACATGCTTATCAACACCAAAAATGCATTTGTCCATATTAGCATAAAGGCGCTCTTTCCTAAGGGTTTGCAACATGGTTCTAACATGGGTGACATGATCTTTGAGGGATTTGCTAAAGACAAGAATATCATCAAAATAGACCACAACAAATACACCAATATAGGGTCGAAGAACAAAATGCATGACTCGCATGAAAGTACCAGGTGCTTCGGATAAATCCATTGGCATAACTAGCCATTCATATAAGCCAAATTTGGTCTAAAATGTGGTTTTCCATTCATCACCTTCTTGGATGCATATTTGATAGTAGCCACTCTTAAGATCAATCTTAGAGAAGATGGTGGCTTCGCTAAGCTCATCTAGCATATCATCTCGGTGTGGAATGGGGTAACGATATCTAACGGTGATAGCATTGATGGGATGGCAATTGGAACACATGCGATAAGTGCCATCTTTCTTAGGAACAAGGATTACCGGGAGGGCACAGGGGCTCAAGCTTTCACGTACATGACCGTTGTCGATGAGTTGTTGTACTTGCCGTTAGATCTCCTTAGTTTCCTCGGAGTTTACGCGGTATGGAGCCTTGTTAGGTAGAGGTGCTCCGGGGATGAGGTCGATTCGATGTTCGATGCCTCGTAGTGGTGGTAGTCCTGGAGGTAGCTCATCGGGGAAAACATCTTGGAATTCCTGCAAAAAGAAGACAACACTAAAGGTAGATTGTGAGAGGTGTTAGTTTTTGGTGCCTCGTCCTTGCACAAAAGGACATAGTGCATAACACTTGATGGGTTCTCACACACTTCTCTCATATCATGTTTGGTAGCAAATAGGACTAAGTTTTTCTTGTCGCTCATCGTGGGGGCACTCGATTTTGGATTGTGGCGCTCACTCTCTTTGTGGTGGTTTGCTCTCTCACTATTCTCTCCACAATGGGTGGCTTGCTTGTCGGTGATCACTTGACTTGGAGACGTAGGTCGTAGCACGTACTCCTTTCCTTTCATCTTGAAGCTATAGTGATTGGTACGCCCGTTGTGGATGATGCCTTGGTCAAATTGCCATGGACGTCCAAGAAGGAGGAAGCAAACGGACATTGGACCGACATCACACTCCAAAGTGTCTTCGTAAGCTCCGATTTTGAAGGAAACTTTCACCGTATGCTCGACTTGGATAGTGCCGGAGTCGCTTAGCCATTGAACCTTGTAGGGGTGCGGGTGCTTCATCTGGACCAATTGGAGCTTGGAGCATAGTTCTTCACTTGCCAAGTTATGACAACTACCTCCATTGATGATGACCTTGATGGACCTTCCATTGATGCCGACTTTGGTGTGGAAGATATGGCATCTTTGGTCCTCATCTTGTAGATGTTGAAGAGTCAAGACCTTGGAGACAATGAGAGCGGGGCTCGAATCCTCATCACAAAAGACTTGATCATCTTCATCTTTGTTCACGCACCGGTGCATGGCCACTGCTCAAGGGCTTCCATTTCCTCTTCACTCATGGAGTCATAGGTTCCATCATCGTTGAGGATCATGGTGTGCTTGTTGGTACACTCAAAGGACTTGTGGCCCCAGCTGCCGCATGTGAAACACTTGATGGAACTTGTCTTGACGGTCTCATCGGTTGGAGTTGTAGATGATGAAGCTCTCGGCTTGAAGTTTCTTGCAGTAGGAGGACGGCTTGAGGTTGTCGAAGTTTTCTTATAACTTGACTTGTCGCCGTTGCTTGTAGATGGCTTGGTTGAGGTAGAAGGTGTTGGAGTCGTTGAAGCTTGGTTGTTGGAGAAGCTGTAGCTCTTGGAAGAGTACTTGGCGTACTTGAAGTCATCTTGCACTTGACGTTCCGCTTTGGTAGCTTGATGCACTAGCTCAATGAGGTTGGAGTAGGGTTGGAAGTTGGCAATCTTCTTGATGGGATGATTTAGGCCATTCAAGAAACGGGCCATAGTTTGCTCATCATCTTTTGTGACATTGACTCTTATCATGGCAATCTCCATTTCCTTGTAGTATTCTTCAACGCTCTTTGTTCCTTGCTTGAGTAGTTGGAGTTTCTTGAAGAGGTCGCGGTTGTAGTATGTTGGCATAGAGCATGCTCGCATGACATCCTTCATTTGGTCCCATGTGGTGATTGGTGGTTCACCTCTTGCTTCTCGGCACTCAAGGACTTGTTCCCACCATATGAGCACATAGTCTTGGAACTCAAGGGATGCCATGGCGATCTTCTTCTCTTCTTCATAATTGTGCAAGCAAAAGATCTTGTCGACCTTCAATGCTCATGAAAGGTATTCTTCGGGATCATTTCTTCCATTGAACTTGGGCATGGTGAACTTGAGCTTGCCGTAGCATTGCTCTTCATTGTGTTGGGGTTGAGGGTGATGACGTCCTTGACGTGGAGGATTGTCTCCCTCAACTTGCTCTTGTTGTGGAGGATTTCCATAGTCATCATGCTCTTGGTGAACCTGAGGTTCTTGTCGAGGTTGTGGAGGAGCTTGAGGAACTTGACGATGCACACGTGATTGATAAATCCTCTCTTGAACTTCCTCGCGAAGCGCTTCTTGTTGCTCATGCGTTTGACCGTTGCGATCGGCGATGGCGCGACTTGTGTCATGGAGGGCATGTTGCACCTCAAGTGCTTGGGCTTCACGCCGTAGTTGTTGTTGACTGAGTGCTTCGGCCTCTTGCTCTTCTTGGTGTTGGCACGAGCGCTCTTCCTCTTGGTGACGTTGACGTTGCCTTTCTTGTGCTTGTGCAAGAGTAGCTAGGTTTTGGCGATGATGATGTGCTTGCTCATCGAATTGCTCTTGTGGATGATTGCCGTGTAGAGGATTGCGATTTGCTTGACGAACTTGGCATGCAGCTCGACATAGAGTGTTCGATGTCGGTGTACTTGAGCCGGAGAGGGTGTCGTCGGAGTGTCGACTCGAGCGGCTCCGTCTTGAGTAGGTTGAAGTGGTAGAAGAGAGGTTTACCAACAAGGCACGAATCTCGTCCATTCTTGCATCATTCTCTTGTTTGTGTGCGCCGAGCTTGTTGTCGAAGTAGTCTCTTGTTCGTTGCTCGGAGAGTCGCAAGCCGGTGGCGAAGACTACAAAAAAAAGACACATCCATGACATTTTGGGCCGAACGGATTTTTTTCTGTCCTGCTGACACTTCTATGATGATAAATGTGACAAAACCCGGTATCATCATAGATGTGGTGGGATCCTACTTCTATGACAAAAAATCATGACATAAAATGGGCTTTTCGTCCTGGGCGGGCCGGAGACGCAGCTGCATGACATTCTTTGGGCCGTCCATGAGAAGTCCGTTTCCTCCATTTTGCGGTACGCCAGACCCCTCCCAATGAACAAGATCCCGTTTCGACCGTGGCTGGTCGAACACAAGGCCATTTCCTCCGTTCTGCGGTATGCCATGCCTCGTTTTCATCGGCTGTTCCGTCCAAGCCGATTGGTTCCCTATGAACACGATGACGCATTCCGTTCCGACCCAGCCGGTTGGCTCCCCATGAACACAACGACGACGCAGTTTCTCCGTTCTGACCCAGCCATGTACACGAGCCCTGGCCGTACGTATGCGCGAGTAGGCGTTCGAGACCCCGCCCGTATGTACGTACGTGGCCATATTTTTTGGTGTGTGGTTGTATGTACATGTACATAGTTTAGACGGGACAGCCTGAACTGCTACGTGGGGGGCTCTACTATGACATGTGCCGCTACTTACTCGGCCACTGTTCATCGTTGCAAAGCGACCGATCGACTAGTATGTACGTACACGTTCGCGACCAGAATGACAATGCTACGCACGCTTCGACCAGGTGGGTCCCGACTGTCAAGCACTTCCTTGCGTGCGAAGATGTAGCTGCTGGGTCCCAACAGTGAGGGGGCAAATCGTTTTTTGCCCGTAATATGGACACACTTCCTTGCGTGCGAAGATGCAGCTGGTGGGTCCCAGCAGTCAGGGGGAAACATTTTTTTCGTGAAATATGGTGGCCTGTCCGATGAGCCCTTGCTGTCAGGTGGAGGAATCATTATTTTGCACGTAATAAGGAGGCACTTCCTTGCTGCGGCCGTGGACCCAGCTGTCAGCCTCTCCACGTACAACACTCTTCCGATGGAAGTCGTTCCTTGACCACGCCGCGCCGAGAGCACCAGGGCGGTGGACGACGGCGAGGCCTAGGAAGGGGACGACGCGAAGCCGGGGAAGACGCGGCAGAGGAAGCCCGCACGGAAAGGAGTACGAGGGTTCATTGGTTCGGCTATGGTGTGAGGCTGCCGTCGCCGCAGAATAATAGGGGGTGTAGGTGAGTAGAGGGATGCCCTAGCCAACAAGGGAGTAGTAGGGGGTGGTGAGGCCTGCACGGGTCCGGCCACGGGAGGCGGGAGCACGCTGTCCCGCCAGCGCTGGATTTGGCGGCTGGAGCAAGAAGATCAGAGATTGAAGAAACACGACGGCCGTTGGGTAGACATCCAACGGTTACGTCTGCTAGAATCGTTTGTTGACGTATATAATAAGTAAAAAAATCTTGCATACGCGTCAACTTAATAGGCCCACAAGTCAGACCATTCTCTATTTTTTAATAATTTATATATAGCTCATTGCAACTTCTTATGCAATTTATTGCAGTCCGTTTTTTTGTTGGCCAGTGCCAGAGTTAAAAATTTAGATGTAATTTCGCATATTTCTGTGGGTTCCAAAATATTTTTAATACCGAAATGTCGAGCCAGATTTAAAGTACTTTGAAGATATATTTAAATTAGGTTAAAGCCCAGTGAAATAGGAATCTAAAAATGTGAAAAAATTCAGAAATTATAAAGTAATTGCCAATTTGTCATCTGTTTTTATATTCACAACCCATTTCATATTACTTTCAAGATTTGCAGGCGTCCTGAAAGAGTCGCAGCCCATCAGGGCATAGAAAAATAAGTAGGCCTGGATTGGGTATTCTTCAGAAAAATAAACTAGGCTCATTTTCACAAAGATAAAATAGCTGGGCTGGTCATATGGTGAACATAAAATATAAGCATGGGCTATAAGGGCCATAGCCTAGTTGAAACCCTGCTCCGTCTCAACAATAACAAAAGAAAAATACTGCTCGAGCAGCTACGTCCCAGGTGTCAGCCGATCTTGTGATGTTCTCTTGTCTATTGACTATATACGCTCACAATGTCGTGGGTCCCAGATGTCAGGAAACAACTAGGAGGAATCATTTTCTTTTTCCATATGCTGACATGGTGGGCCCCTACTGTCATCCTCTCCATGTACTTCTGCCAATTCCTGTTGTTTGTTGACCATGTTGACAACGCGAGAGGGCGGCGCCGCGGCGAGAGCACCAAAGCGCACAAAGGATGACGGCGAGGCCTCGGATGTCGGCGTTAACGATTTAGGAGACGGTGGGGTGCGATGTGTGCACTGAGGCGTAGCCAGCCGTGGGAGGCGGAAGCAGGTGGCCCCGCTGGTGCTGGTTTGGTTTTGGCGGCTGGAGGAAGACAAGACTGAAGAAACATGACAGACTGTAAAAGCAGCAGGAGTACTTAACAACCTTAACTGAAACCGGCAAGGTCACTTAGCAACCATAGCTGAAAGATGTATGAGTACTTATATAGGTTCAACCGTACAAAGCACGCCTCAAACAGTGCTACTTTGCCTACAGTTAACCAACGGTGAGGCCGCCAAGCCCCAGGACAAGGCCCAGGAGCCACCCTGCGCATCCACAACCTTCTGAAAGCGGCTTTATCTCGCAATGTGGTCAATAAATATGATATTCACTTTAGAGCCATGGAAAAGCAGGAACATAATCTTCTGTCCTATTCTCCAAGATGGACGGGCCTTCTTTATTTGAGACCACCCATAAATAAGTATCTTTTCACCTCCAAGGAGAATGGAGTAGGTCGACATAAACATCATGTTGTGACCAAGTGCAAGTCTGACCCGACCATTTTCACGCATCTGTATAGGAACAATAGAACTGGGCAGTTTCTGTTTCAGGAAGATCACAACTGTAAAACTGTGTATAAGCAATAGTTTATGAACAACATATATAACAGAAAACAGCTCGTACCATAAGTTTTTCGATATAGTTGGACCTGTTTGATACGTCTCCAACGTATCTATAATTTTTGATTGTTCCATGCTATTATATTACCCGTTTTGGATGTTTATGGGTTGTACTCTACACTTTTATATCATTTTTGGGACTAACCTACTAATCGGAGACCCAGCCCAAATTGCTGTTTTCTTGCCTATTTCAGTGTTTCGAAAAAAGGAATATCAAACGGAGTCCAAACGGAATGAAACCTTCGGGAGAGTTATTTTTGGAACATAAGCAATCCAGGAGACTTGGAGTAGATGTCGGGGCGGCTTCGAGGTGGCCACGAGGCAGGGAGGTGCGCCCTAACCCCCTGGGCATGCCCCCCACCCTCGTGGGCCCCTCGTGGCTCCCCTGACCGACTTCTTTTGCCTATATATGTCCATATACCCTAAAAACATCGGGGAGCACAATAGATCGGGAGTTCCGCCGCCGCAAGCCTCTGTAGCCACCAAAAACCAATCGGGACCCTGTTCCGGCACCCTACCGGAGGGGGGGGGGATCCATCACCTGTGGCCATCTTCATCATCCCGACGCTCTCCATGACGAGGAGGGAGTAGTTCACCCTCGGGGCTGAGGGTATTACCAGTAGCTATGTGTTTGATCTCTCTCTCTCTCTCTCTGTCTCTCTCTCGTGTTCTTGATTCGGCACGATCTTGATGTATCGCGAGCTTTGCTATTATAGTTGGATCTTATGATGTTTCTCCCCCTCTACTCTCTTGTGATGAATTAAGTTTTCCCCTTGAAGTTGTCTTGTCGGATTGAGTCTTTAAGGATTTGAGAACACTTGATGTATGTCTTGCCGTGCTTATCTGTGGTGAGAATGCGATATTCACATGATCTATTTGATGTATGTTTTGGTGATCAACTTGCAGGTTCAATGAACTTATGCACAGGGGTTGGCAAACGTTTTCGTCTTGACTCTCCGGTAGAAACTTTGGGGCACTCTTTGAAGTACTTTGTGTTGGTTTGAATAGATGAATCTGAGATTGTGTGATGCATATCATATAATCATACCCACAGATACTTGAGGTGACATTGGAGTATCTAGGTGACATTGGGGTTTTGGTTGATTTGTATCTTAAGGTGTTATTCTAGTACGAATTCTAGGATAGATTGAACGAAAAGAATAGCTTCGTGTTATTTTACTACGAACTCTTGAATAGATCGATCAGAAAGAATAACTTTGAGGTGGTTTCGTACCCTACAATAATCTCTTCGTTTGTTCTCCGCTATTAGTGACTTTGGAGTGACTCTTTGTTGCATGTTGAGGGATAGTTATATGATCCATTTATGTTATTATTGTTGAGAGAACTTGCACTAGTGAAAGTATGAACCTTAGGCCTTGTTTCCTAGCATTGCAATACCATTTACGCTCACTTTTATTATTAGTTACCTTGCTGTTTTTATATTTTTCAGATTACAAAAACCTATATCTACCATCCATATTGCACTTGTATCACCATCTCTTCGCCGAACTAGTGCACCTATACAATTTACCATTGTATTGGGTGTGTTGGGGACACAAGAGACTCTTTGTTATTTGGTTGCAGGGTTGTTTGAGAGAGACTATCTTCATCCTACGCCTCCCACAGATTGATAAACCTTAGGTCATCCACTTGAGGGAAATTTGCTACTGTCCTACAAACCTATGCACTTGGAGGCCCAACAACATCTACAAGAAGAAGATTGCGTAGTAGACATCAAGCTCTTTTCTGGCGCCGTTGCCGGGGAGGTGAGTGCTTGAAGGTATATCTTTAGATCTTGCAATCGAATCTTTTAGTTTCTTGTTTTATCACTAGTTTAGTTTATAAAAGAAAACTACAAAAAAAATGGAATTGAGTTTGCCTCATACGCTTCATCTTTTTAATATCTTCCGTTAGAATGATGGAAAGGAAAATTGTGCTCAAGTGCTAGAAGAAGTCTATAAAATGTTTGGCACTAAATCTTTGAATGATGAGCATGATTGCAATGTTGTTAGTATGAATTCCTTGAATATCCATGATGCTAATGATATGCAAAGCCACAAGCTTGGGGAAGCTATGTTTGATGAAGATGATATTTTTTGTCCCCCAAGTTTTGATGAGCAAATTTATTATGATGAAAGCATGCCTCCTGCTTATGATGATTATTGTGATGATACGTATGCCATAAAGAATAAACTTGCTTATGTGGAGATTAGTAAAATTTCTATGCAAGTAGATCATGAAAAGAATGTTTTATGTGCTGGTTATATTGTTGAATTCATTCATGATGCTACTGAAAATTATTATGAGGGAGGAATATATGCTTGTAGGAGTTGCAATAATATCAAGTTTCCTCTCTATGTGTTGAAAATCTTGAAGATTTGCTTGTTTTACCTTCCTATACTAGTTGGTTATTGTTCCCATAAGTTATTTTCTCACAAAATCCCTATGCATAAGAAGTGGGTTAGGCTTAAATGTGCTAGTCATATCCTCCATGATGCTCCCATTATGTTTCAATTCTTATCTTTTATGTGAGCATCATTGTCATCATCATGCCTAGCTAGAAAGGCATTAAAGAAAAGCGCTTGCTGGGAGACAACCCAATATTTACCCTTAATGTTTTTGTGTGTTCACATGATTATTCTACTGTAGTAATCATGTTTTATAGCTTTTGTTTCAATAAAGTGCCAAGTAAGACCTTTAGGATAGCTTACGGTGATAGTTGTGTTGATCCTGCTGAAAATCAGAAACTTTTGCACCCAATAAATTAGTTTTGATAATTCACAAAAATGTGATTGTGATCTGATTCTTTTTGCTCTGGATTGGTACACAAATAGCTCAGGTTTTCCTAATTTGGTAGAAATTTTGGAGTTACAAAAGTATTCGAGAGTTATAGATTACTACAGACTGTTCTGTTTTTGACAAATTCTGTTTTCTATGTGTTGTTTGCTTATTTTGATGAATCTATGAGTAGTATCGGAGGGTATGAACCATAGAGAAGTTGGAATACAGTAGATATTACACCAATATGAATTTAGAATGAGTTCACAACAGTACCTAAGTGGTGATTTATTTTCTTATACTAATGGAGTTTATGAGTTTTCTGTTGAGTTTTGTGTTGTGAAGTTTTCAGGTTTTGGGTAAAGATTCGATGAACTATGGAATAAGGAGTGGCAAGAGCCTAAGCTTGGGGATGCCCAAGGCCCCCAAGGTAATATTCAAGGACAACCAAGAGCCTAAGCTTGGGGATGCCCCGGATGGCATCCCCTCTTTCGTCTTCGTTCATCGGTAACTTTACTTGGAGCTATATTTTTATTCACCACATGATATGTGTTTTGCTTGGAGCGTAATGTTGTTTTATTTAGTTTTGCTTGATGTTTGAATAAAATACCAAGATCTTAAAATCTTAAATGTTAGAGAGTCTTCACATCCCACGTGGCCTTCCACCATTGAAACGCCCCACAAGGACCTCAAGACGATCAATTAAGTGTAGGAACTTGTGGATGTCGTCCCAGTCAACTTCAGTGCCATCAGTAACATCCGAGTTCTTATAGAATAACAAAGGAGCAGCCTGCTTAACTCTGAAAAAACCTACACGTGACACCAATTATATGAAAATATTAGTTAGAAGTAGCATCTTCGCGAGAGATTCGTTGCTACTTCTAAAGTTAAATTGTGATTAGTTAGACATAATAGGTGGATTAAGAAGTAATCAAGGCAACAAGCAAGAAACATATACAAAACTAACATGGATGAACAATTGGAATGACGTCGGGGTGGAAGATTGTTGTGAATATGAGACCAGGTTCTGCTATTTCCATCAACATTCGTGCGCCAACTTTCAGTCTGTAATACTTGAGAAAGTTTATCCAAGTTCGGCCATAAAAAAGCAGCGATCTTCTTGGTCCATGAACCCAAGTCGGAACTTATATTCATGGCTTGTCTTCACTGTGACCATTAAACTGGTGTATTCAGTTATGGCAAGGCCGAGCATCTTAAGTACATGTGTTCTCGCAGAGCAAGTAATGCACTACAGGAAAAATAATATGAGAACACAATGTATTCCCTATCCAAATCTAGAAATAATTTCATTCTTCACGTCAGTGTTGACCATCGTACCAGTACCTTTTATCCAAATATAGCAATCCAAAAAATTTCCAAATTAGTCGACATCATGTTCAAAAAACTCCACCCTCCCGGATAGAGAAGAGGATTCTAGGAACATACTGTGTGCATTTTAAAATCCTATGTTAGGATGAGAAGGAACAAGTGTGGCATCTCGCCGAGGGCGCAGAAACCTGCAGGGTCCTCGCACTTTGGGCACTACGAATGAAACACACTAGATTCAGTAGGAATAAAAATGCATCAACGGTGGCGGCTGCCATCCTAGGATTACCCGTGACCAAGGGACTTGGATTTATCGGGGATGGATGAAGAATTCGTACCTGGTTCTCCATGAGAAAACGCTATGCATTCGCCTAGAGGGGGTTTTCTTTGAACAAGCAGACAAGGGAGAAGGGGATTCAGGCCCAGTGAAATATTGCCACTTCGTCCGTCCAGCTTACTGCTAAAGCTGGAAACGTGAGGTTTTTTGTGTTTTGACGACTCATTGGGCATTACTGCAGCGCTACGACCGGGGTGTGTCTACCGTTCAGTTGTGCACTCTAATTTGGGGAATATGGCACATGGACCCCATTGCCGGATGCCCCACATATCAGCGAACCAAAGTACAAAGACAGGAGTAACTAGTTACACATAAATATATTTTTGACAGAGAGATATTCCCTTTGTAAAGAAATATAAAAATCTTTTATATTACAACTTTATACATAAGAAAAATCAAGGGGAATATATATAACATATATAATTATAAAAAACAGAGTTTTTTAACGCAGTATAGACGAGTTGGTGATGATGGTGTGTCTGGCATCCTGTAATATAGGCCATCCGATTTATATCTGATGGATAGGAAGGAGACTATGGGCAATTTTGCAAAAAGGTACCCACACACCTCTCCACATTTGCAAATAAGGCCTTCCCTCGTTCATCCTTTCTCTCACAAGATAAAATACTCATACAAATGCATCTTGATGTTACGTGCAACGCACGAGCATTATGGGGGTTCAGCTGAGAATATAATACTCAGACAGGCTCACGGTTCTGGACTTTGGGCCATAGTCCGGTGGGCCTGCATGTTTAGGGGCTCATGTGTTCTACCTCAGCACATTTCATATTGCAAACGATCGGTACGACGCTGGTTTTAGATGCTGTCGCAAGGCGAATGCACAAAATTGAATAAAGCACGACAACTGTTGGAATGAAATCGAACGACAGTTCCTAACCAGCAATCAGAGTTCCAATTCTATCAACGATATACCATGTGATAAATAATACTATCGTACTACTTATACACAAAGGACACTTGTTTCACCATGCCAGATTATTACATCAAAATCTCTCGGAGGATAGATCAGTTCGGCAGTTGCATGCTACTACTGAAGAATTTCAAAGTTGATTTGGACCAGCTCTCCTTGCCGAGAAAGTTCAATTTTGACATCATCCCCTACCACAAGATATGATTTAGATTTAAACCTTGACCATCCTTTAGCGTCAATCATCATGAGACCATCCTTTGTACTTACGTTATATTGAGCAGGTTCATTCACACCAAGGCTGCGCATGGTAAGAGAAACTTGGCCACGGTCGCCCGGATTGTTGAACGACTCATTCGTTGCTCTAGGAATTCTCTGTTTGCAAACAAGAAGACATACACAAACAGTTAGGTCAACATAGTGAATCATGTGAAACAACATGGAAAAAAAATGAAGCACTTGGGCGGCTAATGCTACCAAGAAGGCAGACATGTCGGTTTTTGTAAGGACTTTGGTATATGAAATGCGAACTGCAGCCTGGTTTGTTGCTGGTGCAACTGCTCGTTCTGTTGCCGCTGCACGGGCCAGAGCAGATGCAAGTGCAAGTGTTGGTGCAGGTGCCGAAGCCATTGCTGGTGCCCATGCCGGTGCGACTGGTAGTGCCGATGTTGCTGCCGGAGATGGTGCTCCTTGTAGAGCTGGTGCCGGTGTCGGAGAAGGTGCCGGTGTCGATGCCCGATCCTCTGGTAGATCAGCCTGATCCTCTGACATGGTCGGTGCTCAATCCTCAGCTGGATCAGACTGAGCTGCTGCCGCTATCAGTGCTAGAGAAACTGCCGGTGCTCGATCCGTTGCTGAAGGTGGTACCGATGTGCGAGACAGCGGCGATCGTGTTTGGTCTGCTATGATCAGCTTTCGAACTTGACTAGGCTCCCTCACCGTGATCCAGTTTTTTCTTCATTTCTTTTAAACGCGAGAAGGACTAATTGTGGCGTGTTTGTTAAGCCAAATTGCAGTTCATCATAGGGATTCAGCTTGTACTCAGACAACAGAGTGATCCAATTTTTTCCAGTAATATAAGTGATGGACAGTGCCTTCATTACTGACATGACATAAGAAGTGAAACCTGCAAAAATATCCATCGTAGATAAAACCAAATGGTTTATTCTGTGATGAATGTCACATGACAAAACCTGCATCGTAAAATTGCATGAAAAGAAAGAAAACATGACATTAAATCAATAAGATTTAGATAGTAAATCAATAAGATTTACTTGATGTGACACGAGTGAATCCTTACCAGGAAATCACTATGTTGAAGTACTAACAAGAAGATTGATCATCCAACTATGCGTGGCATGCAGGCCCCCCGCCTACTCCCACAAGCAGGACAATCCAATGGTCGTGACAAATCGTATGGACTGAACATCCATGGGACTAGAAATCCTGGTGGGTGCGATAAACCCTGCAATGCATACAGATTTTGGAGTGTAACCATAATTGATAAACCATCCTCACAAAAAAGATGATCTGGATACTTCAAAATATACAGACTGAATTGAGTGGACATACATTAACATAGACTGTTCTCAAGACTCACCACACACTAAAAGCGATAGTACTAAACAATACAGGGTTCACAAACACAAATCAAGTACTGAACAATAGTACTTACTACAGACAAGCAAAGTTGCACTAATTAAACCCTGCAGACTATTTCTTGCCACCGACCTATGGGATGAACCCCGCATAACTAACTAGGCATGGACTTCGTGAGAGATGTATACCTGCACCATCACCATGTCGTCAACCTTGGAGAACCTACTAAAGTGGTATTTCCACTCATAAACATGACGATGAAGACATGCCACATCAGATTTGTCGGCAAGCTTTACAAGAACCATACCCTTCGTAATCGAAGGCACAACTAGGAAATTGTTGTGGTCAAGTACAACCTTGAGAACACGCCTGACAACAATGCTACAGGAAAACACTAGTTCAGGACACATGGTGACAAGGACACAGCAGATGGATAGTTTAGCAGTAGAACTCATCCTCAGGTCTTCCAGTTCACACGGCATGACTTTGAGAACTTCATCTCCGCCGCGGACCTGGTTCTAATTCAAACAGAAACCAAATATTTTATTACTACCTCCATTCAGAAATATAAGATGATTTCCGATATTATACTCCATATATGACTACATATATGCACAGAAATGAGTGAACAAAGACTCTAGAACATGTATTCAAAGGCATGAGAGAAGAGGGATTACTTGCAATATCCATAACACAAGTTACTGAGGAAAATATACCCTCTTCAAAGGTAGCATTGTTGTTCATAAAGTAGTTGAAAGTAATCTATAAGAAATCAGTGTCAACCTCTCGCGTGTTTTGGTCAAAAGAGGAATCTAGAACCATCATTTGGCACGCAAAAATCACATGCAAGATCACCCAGAAAGTTGTACTACTAGTACTAGTACTGCGCGTTAGATGAAAAAACACGATCAAGATTGAGAAAAAGATCGTCAAGAAGAGATATTACCTGTACTTGCTTAATGAGGGATCCCGGAGAGGGGGGCTTGGACGGGGCAATGGCTTTGAGCTTGTCTGCGATAGTCTCGGCGGGGTGCTTGCGCTTATTCGTACCATGAGCCTCGACGGTTTTGGCCAGAGCCATAGACATCACTTTGGCCGGTGCTCCAGCGTCCACCAAGAAACTGTCAAATAGAAATAAAAGAAAAGAAACCATAATCACAACCCCAAAAGAAGAACAGAGAGGGAGTTATAGGATCAGTCTCGGGGTTGCAAAACTGGGCCTTGGCCAGAATCAACACCATTGATGCGCTCACCTTTCCTTCTTTGGGAGAGAAGAACAATGGCAGAAGCAGGTCGGGGTTTTCTTGAAGAAACGAGGAACGAGATGAGGGAGAAGCGAGTGTGGGTTTTCTTCAAGAGAGGAAGCTGAGAGAGAAGAGTGAAATGATGGTTGCTTCGTCCGTCCAACTTACTGCTGGAAAGGAGATTTTTTTTGATTTGATGGCTCATTGGGCATTACTATGGCGCTTCGATCGGGGTAGTCTACCGTGCAGTTGGGCACTCTACTACGGAGTAATTTAGTGAATGACTGGTGGACCTCGATGCTGGCTATCCCACACGTCAGCGAAAGTGAGTAGCAAGGTTCCCGGCGACCATGGAGGAGGATCCGCACGGCAGAGCGTGTCCACTGTTTTTTGAAGAAAAAAATGATTACAACAAGTGTTTCCACTCTTACGATAGAGGAGTGCAAAACACGGTAGCCACTTGAACATACACAGTGCTCCTACTAGTAGGCATGTGCAGTGGTTCATACGTCGGTACTACATAATCTTGTTGCTAGTGTAGTAAGATATGACGATAACAAATGATGTTGTGCGCATGTCAACTATATGAATAGTAATGTAGTAACATAGTACCGCTTTTTCGACTGTCCGATCGAGAATGAATAGTGAGATCAATGTTAACAGAACTAGGTCTACATCGCACGGAGAGTACGGTGCTACAGTACTCCATGAAACATGAACCATATGAAGCACAAATTAGTGTTAGGCAGGGTGTATGAAGGGTGCACGGGATGGGAGCAAAAGTTCCCTTCTCGACCCACTTCTCGGTGTTTGGCAGAGCGCATGAAGGGTGCATGAGTCCACACTAGTAGGTTAACACAAATACAGGAAGAGGGAACAACTATATTGAGATGAGAATGCAACCAAACACACCCACACGCTTTGTGCTACAGTGACTGATCTACATCGTCTGAGTTTGATCCAACGGTCATGTTGCGCTGAGACATGGACATGCCAATTCAGAGGGTGCCTAAACACCACCGAGGTTCCTCTGCTTCTTGAGGCATATGATATTGGTGATGCAGGGTGCAACCGCCCGCATAGCCCGCTCCCGGTTGAGGGAGCTAGCTCGTCAAAGATGGCGTCCAATGGCACAAATGGATTTCGGTGATGGAGCCCTGAGAGGATTCGCCCGGCAACGGCGACGGCAGCCCGCAACCCCTCCTTGTCGAGCTCCGCCCCCACCATCGCACGGAGATGGCTCAGCTCCTCGGAGATTGTAACGCCCCGGACACACCCGCCGGTGGTCATTACTCCTGGCGGGATCTAGACTGGCCCCACAGATCAATACTAGTCTTTTCTGCACACTTTGTCCTCACTTGTGCGCACCCGGGAGCAACTTCCCGGTCGGTCACCCATCCTGAAACTACTCCAAGCTGAGCACGCTTAACTTTGGAGTTCTGTCCGAATGGGCTCCTGGAAAAGAAGGAATTCCTTATTGATATGAGTAGTCTATCATCCCTAATAAGCCAGGCTATCACATACACCCCCAGTCAGAGGAACCAACGTCCTCGTCGGGCCACATGAATGTTCCCTCTTGGCACATACGTCTGTGCTTTCAGTCCGGCACATGTGCCATGCCATGTGCCACGACGGGTCGGTCGGCTCTGGTACCAACTTGTAACGCCCCGGGAGCAACTTCCCGGTCGGTCACCCATCCTGAAACTACTCCAAGCTGAGCACGCTTAACTTTGGAGTTCTGTCCGAATGGGCTCCTGGAAAAGAAGGAATTCCTTATTGATATGAGTAGTCTATCATCCCTAATAAGCCAGACTATCACATACACCCCCAGTCAGAGGAACCAACGTCCTCGTCGGGCCACATGAATGTTCCCTCTTGGCACATACGTCTGTGCTTTCAGTCCGGCACATGTGCCATGCCATGTGCCACGACGGGTCGGTCGGCTCTGGTACCAACTTGTAACGCCCCGGACACACCCGCCGGTGGTCGTTACTCCTGGCGGGATCTAGACTGGCCCCACAGATCAATACTAGTCTTTTCTGCACACTTTGTCCTCACTCATGCGCACCCGGGAGCAACTTCCCGGTCGGTCACCCATCCTGAAACTACTCCAAGCTGAGCACGCTTAACTTTGGAGTTCTGTCCGAATGGGCTCCCGGAAAAGAAGGAATTCCTTATTGATATGAGTAGTCTATCATCCCTAATAAGCCAGGCTATCACAGAGATATAGGTGAAGAAGGAGACTTGGTTAGGAAGCCGCAACTCATTGAAGTCGCCGGGGTGGTCGAACGGGTTTAGCCCGACGGCCGACATGGTCGTGCTCACATGACGGTAGGCATCGCGCATCCGCAACATGTGCGTGGCAACTTGGTCCACCAAGTGGCTGAGGTGATCCTGGACCTCATCACGATCGGCCCGCTCGCGCTCCAGCCGCCCCCCTGACGACCTATCATATCTCCTGCTTTCTACAGCAACGTCGCCGACTGCTCGAGCATCTTTGTGGTGGACGCCTGCCGCTTTTGAAGCTCCATGAACTCCCACACATAACGGAGGAGCATGGCACTTCTCTCCTCCTTGAGCTCACGGAGATCCACGTCCTTGGCCCTGAGCTCCGCATCCTTGGCCTGGAGCTCCTGTGTCAGGTGCCTCACCTCAGACTTCGTGATCTGCTGCGCCGCCATGGCACTAGGTAGAAGCAAAGGGGGCGAAACGGCTGAAAGTCAATGCAATCTACGGGAAGGTGGAGGGAGCCAGCCGAGGAGCGGAGAATCTTTTGGTTTTCACCATGGGAAAACACCAGTCGACAACTTCTCACATCAGGGAGTAGTGGGTCTTACAGATGGATTCATCGTGACTAATTGCTGCCGCGCCTGCTCCCGTCAATCAAAAAATTAAAAATCCTGCCGCGCCTGCTCCCTTCAATCAAAAAAAAATTAAAAATCCTGCCACACCCAAACACCAGAGCAACGCCGCAGTGGATATTTAAATTTACCCACCGGCAAGGAGATAAAAAAAGGGGTGAAAAAACAAATGTGGCGGCGGCCTAGCTAATGGGTCGCACTAGCCCAACTAGCTAGCCACCGTGCTTCACTGATGTATTCAGCGGGAAAGGTGGTCTTTCGTGATTTGACGACTCATTTACTTGCTTCGGCGCTACGACCGAGGAGGACCCAGAAAACGCACAGTAGGGCGTCCCACGCTCAGCAAGGAAGAATATATGCGTGCACCACCCGGAAGGACCCCGAAACCGCGTGGTAGGGTGTGCCACGTCTCGGCACGGAGGACAAATGTGCGTGTAAAAATATACTATATCAGACATAGTACCTATGGTTCGACCTTGGGACCCAGCCAGTCGGTCGAAAACACCCCACTAGCCACACAGCTTCATCATGCTAACGTGGCACGGAGGATAGGTGTGGTTAGCTCCGTCTCGACCAGCCACAACGTCTCTTGTTCTAGGCGATTCTTCTATTTTCCAAGATTTTTTTAGTTATAATAACACCACGGCAAGCTAGCACTACTCTTCGTGTGTGCCCGTGGGTCTAAAGGTTAGACGATGGAGAGGAGAGAGAGATCGCAGACCTGGGACCCACCAGTAAGTGAGTCAACGGTCATGCACGTGTTGACGAGGCACTCCCTCTACTCTACTCAACGTAATACTGTATAAAATCAAGTTATGGGACAAAGCCAACAACCGTTGTTGTTTCAGGCTATCGACTTATGCTTTGTAGTCTAGGTTGCCAGTTCGAATCTCATCTTTTAGATTTGTTAGTTTTAGGTCCAAATTTGATTAATGACAAGTCGGACCCCCGTGTGTTGTTTCGATATTTTAGTGTAGGATGTTTTTTTGAACGAACACTTTGCGCGGTTAGACAAGTAACGACACAAGTTACACATATTTTGCAAGTTTGCGAACAAAAATGACAGCGGCATAGAATATCACATCCACCCCGCAGCTTAGATGCTATGGTGATACGAGTTTTTACATCGTTGGAAGTGAGATCCAATGGCTTGGGAGTAGTCTTTGTAATTATGCACAATTTCCAAACTCTCCAAAGTTTTTTTGCAAATAAGACATTCAGGCCTCGTGTGTGCCGCTGCATCTTCTATCCAACGGCTCCCGTTTGCTCATATTAGGTGCTCCCCGTAGCTTAATTAGCCGCTGTGGTGATACGCGCATATAGGTCGTATGATCTATGATCAGATGGCACATGCGTAGTACTTGTACTTCCTGCACAATTCCCAAACTCTCTCAGCCGTATATTGCAAAAACATTCAAACCTCCTAATGTGGGCTGTTAGATCTCCGTGAACTCGTTTCACCATAGAATCTACGGTGCGGGAGCACCTCATATTCTCCCATGTGATAAAACATCATGTGCTCTTGCAGCTTGGATGCTATGGTGATACGAGCTTCGAGCTCGTTTGATATGATATCCAATGGCATCTGAGCAGTCTTTGTGCTTGTAAGCAGTGGCTGAACTCTTTGGGGGCTTTTCTGCAAAAAACCAATCGAACCACCGAGGAGTTGTTGGGTCACAAATCCAACGGTTTCGAAGAGCTTGTATCACCAAAGCATCTAAGGTGTGGTAGCACATGATATTCTTACATACAGGAGAATATGATATCCTCCTTCATCTTAGATGCTACGGTGATACGAGCTTCGAGGTTGTTGGATATGGGATCCAAGGGCATCTATGTAGTTTTTGTACAAATTGTGTGCAATTCTCAAACTCATTAAGGTTTCGTGTAAAAATATTAAGACATCTTGTGAGCTGCTATATCTCGGATCTACAAGCTTCAAGCAACTCATATCAGCATATAGCATCTAAGGTGTGGGGGCACATGATATTCTCCCGGGGAGGAGGGGGGTGCACAACTAATCGGTGTTTGGGAGGGTGGGGAAAATATAATCTAAACAATCCTAAATAGAGCTTCACAATTTTATCTAAGGTCGATGGGTTAACCCCCGACAATGTACATAGATCCGCTTAAACACAACATTTTCATGTACTATAGTACTAGACTTAATATTCATGTTTCAGTTTCCCGTTCATTTTAAATATTGAATTGAGGACAATGATGTCTTACATTTTTCTCTCTTCGTTCCTAAATATTAGTATTTCTAGAGATTTCAAATGGACTGGCACATACAGATGTATATAGACATATTTTAGAGTGTAGATTCACTCATTTTGCTATGTATGTAGTCACTTGTTGAAATCTCTAAAAGACTAATATTTAGGAACAAAAGTAGTATTTTTGAATTCGTGTCATACATGCATGGTCTGGAAAAATAGATGCACTATACTTATTGGATTGTTGTTGTGTTCGTGGGTGTGTGTGTGTGGTCATATGCTTGATACATACAAAGTTTTCTCACCACCATATTGTTTATCTTTTAAATTTGAATTTGCAATGAAAAACTTACCAGGGATACCATGAAATGTGAAATCCACGTTGAGATCACTATATCACAAACTCACTCTAATTCAAGAACTCATCATAAATCAATTACCATGTTGAGATTACTATTTGCAAGGAAAATACGGGCATTGTAATACACATAGATTCGTTCGGCAATTTAAAAGATTCCTTTCATATTCTGGAATGGTAGGACCCAGCGGCGTACCATCCAGACGTTGGCTCGTGTTGATCCTAAAAAAACCGGGCTCGTGTCCTTCTGGTGGTGTGCGTGGTATGCACATTAGGCAACCCCAACTAGTCGAGCCTCCGCGCTTCGAGTCAAAATATCTGGCAGCCAGAATTCCAGCCCTAGGAAATTCCCCTCATGTCCCCGGTCCATAATGACTACCAATGAACAATGGAGGGATGCTTTAGTTACTAGACAACATTACCTACCATGCCGAGCATGGTTCAATTCCCTCGGTCGCCGCTCCCCAAGGTCACTGTCGGTGTCAAAACCGGCGGATCTCGGGTAGGGGGTCCCGAACTGTGCGTCTAGGCGGATGGTAACAGGAGACAAGGGACACGATGTTTTTACCCAGGTTCGGGCCCTCTCAATGGAGGTAAAACCCTACTCCTGCTTGATTAATATTGATGATATGGGTAGTACAAGAGTTGATCTACCACGAGATTAGAGAGGCTAAACCCTAGAAGCTAGCCTATGGTATGATTGTTGTTCGTCCTACGGACTAAAACTCTCCGGTTTATATAGACAGCGGAGAGGGCTAGGGTTACACAGAGTCGGTTACAATGGGAGGAGATATTTATATCGTATCGCCAAGCTTGCCTTCCACGCCAAGGAAAGTCCCATACGGACACGGGACGAAGTCTTCAATCTTGTATCTTCATAGTCCGGGAGTCTGGCCAAAGGTCATAGTCCGGCCATCCGGACACCCCCTAATCCAGGACTCCCTCAGTAGCCCCCGAACCAGGCTTCAATGACGACGAGTCCGGTGCGCAAGTTTGTCTTCGTTATTGCAAGGCGGGTTCTTCTCCAAATTCCATGTACCTGTCGGATAGTGTCCGACTTCTGGTGCGTGTTGCTCTCCTCAGCTTCTGTGCCCAATAATGACCATCTTCCACGTGTCAAACGAATGCGAAAAGCCAGGGAGTTTTTTTGTTTACCCCCCCCCCCCGACCGCGTAAATGAGCCGCTTATAAAAAAGAGGCGGGTATTTAGATCCAATTCACACCACCTCCCCCCCGCGAGTATTCATCAGAGCGCTTTCGACAGAGATCCATTCCACCATGGCCGGCCGAAGCAGCTCCTCCTCTCGCCTCTCCAGCCCTCGGCCCGGAGACTGGGAGCGGTGTTCCGTCCCGTATGGCAAGCTAGTAGTGCTTCAAACCAAGGGGCTCCTCGCCCCAGCATATATGGTCCCAGTTCGATCCGGGATTGCCACATATAGTGGCGGAGAGCGTCCCCAATCCCTCTCAAGGAGAGCGGGTGTGCCTAGTTCCTTATTTAATAAGAGGACTCGGATTTCCAATTCATCCGTTTCTCCGAGGCCTACTAGAGTTCTACGGCCTCCAGCTACACAACCTCATGCCCGCCTCCATACTGCATGTTGCGGGCTTCGTGGCCCTCTGCGAGCTGTTCTTGGGCATCGAGGCCCATTTCACACTGTGGAAGAGGTTGTTCTGCCTTGTGCCCCGCTCTCAGGAGGGGTCAATTTATCAAGTGGGCAGAGCCGAACTATGGCACATCGCCGGGACCGGATATCTATCCGGTACCCCAAAGAAGGCGTCCGAGGACTGGGCTTCGGAATGGTTTTATATGGATGACGTCCCCCTGCCGGACCCTGTACGGATCAGCCTCCCTGAGTTTCATAACGCTCCGTTGAAGAAACGCCTGAGCTGGCGCCCACGGAACCCTCAGAGGGAAACGGACAGGGATGTTCTTTACCTGATGAGCCGTATAAGGTTGTTGGCTCATTCCGGATTGACCATGATCGAGGTCATGGCCACATGCATTATGCGGGGGGTGCAGCCGCTTCAGTACAGAGGCCACCCCATGTGGGATTTCAACGGGGAGGACGACGCCACCCGGTGCGGCCGCAAGGGGCCGGATTCGGCCGCCACTTTAATGAAGATTTTGTCCACTTTGTACAAAGGAGAAGAAGAGGAATTCCTCCGGGTCAACCCGCGGGGCGGATTCTCCATGTACAATCCTCCAAGCTGGGTGAGAGAACATTTTCACCTGCCTACCTGTTTTCAAATTCCCATAATTGAGTACTTAGCCTAGTAATTCTAACGCAGGAGCTGCGCCAGACTGTGAAGGAGATAAGCAGCCCTCCTCCACAACCCGAGGACCCGGAGCGGTCCCTCAATCCGGACTCCCAAGAGGACCCGGACTTATGTGTGGAGCTAATTGATGGGGTGTTTCATCAACTGAGTAAGGACAATACCTTAGTGTCCATTACGGCCGACTATCCCGAACTACTTCCAGCCTCAAAGGTAACCGAGACCGAAATCCCAGTACTTTCAAGAGGATCCATTCATGCCTTATTTTGAATGCCGTAAACCAATAATGTTTCGTTTTGTAGGGAAAATCCTTGAGGCGGAGAGTCGAGCCCGCGGTGGGCAGACAACAAGGGCCGCTGAAGCCAGGCGGGCTAAAAAGAAGTGCGGACCAGATCGAGATTCCGGCGCAACGGTACGGCGCGTAAATTTAATGCCTTGGTTTAAGCCCTCAAGTCACACTAACACTCATGCTCTCCTCAGGAAGAAGAGAGCCCGCCGGACTATATCCACCGGCCAGGCTTCAAGGCCGGGTCCGGAAGCGGAGGCGAACATGGGGCGCGCGTCGGACGTTCCTCTGATAGAGGACGCAGACAGGCTTTCTTCCACCAATTCAGAGGTGGAGAGTGCCATGAACCACAGGCGTCGCCGGACTGTTCTTCGTGACGCATGTTTTTCCCCAGAGGCGTTGGACACCTTTAATACGGGAGATGCGTACCTCCGTGCCGCTCAAAATGGTCTAGCCAGAGCCATAGAGCAGTAGGTGAAAGACATACGGGTGAGTAAATCTGATGGTTATATATGTCAGTAGCCCCCGAGACTTGAAACAGTTAAGATAACTGATTTAAGGATCATATGTTATGCATGATCTTACAAAAAAGAACACGCAACTGTCCCAGGAGCTGGGAGAGGGCAAGGCCCAACTCGAGGCCGCACTGGCCACTCCAGATAGTGCCAAGGGGATCCCCCAGGTAATATATGCTTCGAAAAATAATTCCGTTGTGAAGTGAGGCATGTGTGCAATTCTGACGATAACAGTGCAGATGGGGCCGGAGTGAATCCGGACAAGCAACAACTCCTACGCCAACTAAAGTCTGGCGAGAGTGTGTTAACGAGGGTGAGGCAAGAGAAGAACAAACTTCAAGACGCCAATACCCAGCTGGGCAAGGAACTAAAGGATGTTCGTGCTCAGCTGTCTGAATCCGTAAAGGAGAATCAGCGACTTCGACGCGACATTTTTAGTAAGTGCTTGAACGAATCTTCAAAAAAGAGTTCGGCGAGAAAGTCGATTGACAGAGCTATGTCTGTAGGTATGCTGACAGGTCATCCTGTGGAGGAAATGCCCGGTTCAGCGGGGGACCTTCTTCCCGAGCTGTTGCAACTGCACGAACGAGTTCGGCAGACGATGCAAGGTGTTGTCCAGGCTATGTGGTCATCCCTCTTCATGCCCGAAGGCCTTGGAGAGCTTGCAGAGAAGCTGAAGGGAGTGCGGCAGCGCTTCCGGTTATGGAAGATATCGGCCTGCCATCAAGGTGCCAGGGAGGCCTGGGCCATGGTGAAGACTCGGTACATGAAGGCTGACCCAAACCACATGGCCAAGGTCGGCCCTGTGGGGCCCGATGGGCAGGAGATCCCTGTCAGTTTAGTGTATGGCAAGGTAGAGCTGGTTGCCAAGTATTCTCAACAGGACTGTAAATTAGACAGCCTGTTGGATGGTATTGAAGAAGAATATATCAGGTCAAATTGACTATGTAATTTAAAATGACATGTAAAATGCCTTCTAGCCGGATTGTAGATCGTTTGTCATTGCGGACCTTTTCACTTCAACCTCTAGACCTGATAGTCCGGAGTGTGTCCGAATACCTTCTCGGTTATGTAAGAACTGGGGCATGCATGGAGACCAGGCGTAGGGGTCATAAGTGCTTTAGCAGACAAGTGCCCAACTAGTTATGTTATATTACATGGTTAGTAAGAAACATCTTCCAGGGAGAATAGTTCCGTTAGGGGTTCCTTTCCCTGGGAGGCATGCCCTAAAGTGCATGTCCGAATTGCAAGAAAAAAGCAGAAAAGCATATGGGGGCAGATAAATAAACAAGAAAAATCATATTTTAGTTCACCGACCGAATATTCCCTTAAGAACGCTAGCTTTCGGCTTCACCCAGTCTGAGGTACACATCCGACTGACCCGGCAGTAACAATCACAGAGGTGCTCCCTTTACCACCTAGCCGAACAAATGGGAATGTAGGGGTAAGCACAGGAGCCAGGCAACCCAACTTGGCCAAAACTTAAGTCATATCGATGCATATAATGGTGTATAAAAGGCTCATGTGGAAGTGTCACACATGTTTTGGGCATGAGGCCCGTTTATATAAACTTCTGATAAAGAAGCCCCTAGGTATAATGAGCGCGGGTGGCGCGTCAAGTATGTGCGAACAACGCGCAAGCAAGCCCCTAAGGGCTTGGGAGAAAAAGGTAGGGAGAAGGAGAGAAGTACCAGGCAACTAAAAAGAAAAAAAGAAAAAAAAGATACAAGGGAAGGGGACGAACACGGAGTCCGGCGCTAGGCGTAGAATCTTCATAGGCGTGCTGCGTTCCATGGGTTTGGCTTGAGTCGGTTGTCCGATGCGTTTGGCAGACGGTACGCTCCACCAGTTAGGACTTGGTCAATTATGAAGGGACCCTCCCATTTGGGCTTTAGTTTGTCCTTTTTCTTGTCCGGCAAGTGTAGAACTAGTTCGCCAACATTATAAGTTTTGGCCCGTACTTCTCTGCTTTGATATCTTCGAGCCTGCTGTTGATAGAATGCGGAATGAGCTTTTGCCACGTCGCGCTCCTCCTCCAATGCGTCCAAGCTGTCCTGCCGATCGAGATCGGCTTCTCTTTCTTCGTACATGCGCACGCGAGGTGAGTCATGAATTATGTCGCAGGGCAGGACTGCCTCTGCGCCGTATACCATAAAAAATGGTGTGAATCCGGTAGTGCGATTCGGCGTGGTCCGCAGCCCCCAGAGTACGGAGTCAAGCTCCTCTACCCAGTGCGTGTTAGATTCCTTGAGGGATCGCACTAGTCTGGGTTTGATGCCGCTCATGATGAGACCGTTGGTTCGCTCGACTTGACCATTGGTTTGAGGGTGATAGACTGAAGCGTAGTCGAGCTTAATGCCCATGTTTTTGCACCAGAGTTTAACTTCGTCGTCCGTGAAGTTTGTGCCGTTGTCAGTTATGATGCTGTGGGGGACGCCGTAACGATGTACGACCCCGGATATGAAGTCTATCACCGGTCCGGATTCGGCTGTCTTTGCAGGCTTGGCCTCTATCCATTTGGTGAATTTGTCCACCATGACCAGTAGATATTTTTGCTTGTGGGTTCCTCCTTTAAGGGGTCCAACCATGTCAAGCCCCCAGACCGCAAAAGGCCAGGTAATGGGTATGGTTTGTAGGTGGTAGGCGACATGTGGCTTTGGTTAGCGAATAATTGGCAACCGACGCATCGCTGCACTAAGTCCTGAGCGTCTGTCCGGGCTGTCGGCCAATAAAATCCGGTACGGAAGGCCTTGCTTACAAGGGCCCGGGCTGCGGCATGGTGCCCGCCGAGTCCGGCATGAATTTCAGCCAGAAGATTTCGCCCTTCCTCTTCGGAGATACACCTTTGAAGGACTCTGGTTGTGCTTTTCTTATAAAGCTCTCCCTCGTGGACTTTATAGGCTTTAGATCGCCGCACTATGCAACAGGCCTCGTTTTGGTCCTCGGGAAGTTCCTGCCTAGTTAGGTAGGCTAGGAATGGTTCTGTCCACGGGGCAATGACTGCCATTATTGTGTGGGATGACGGTGTTGTTTCGTTGGCGGAGCCACCAACTGTGTCAGAATGTTCGGTGAGGGGTAGTGTGGTTGTGTCCGGGCTGTTGTTTTCGGACTCTCCCTCCCATGATACGGATGGCTTGAAAAGCCTCTCTAGGAATATGTTGGGAGGGACGGCATCGCGCTTTGCGCCAATGCATGCCAACACGTCTGCTGCCTGGTTGTTCTCCCGGGCTATGTGGTGAAATTCGAGCCCCTCAAACCGAGATGACATCTTTAAGACGGTGTTGCGATAAGCTGCCATTTTCGGATCTTTGGCATCAAAGTCTCCATTTATTTGAGATATCGCGAGGTTTGAATCCCCACGGACCTCTAGGCGCTGAATGCCCATGGAGATTGCCATCCAGAGACCGTGTAGAAGGGCCTCGTATTCGGCCGCGTTGTTGGAGTCCGTGTACATTATCTGAAGTACGTATTGGACTGTATCTCTGGTTGGGGACGTCAGAACGACGCCAGCCCCCAGGCCAGCCAACATTTTGGAGCCGTCGAAGTGCATGATCCAGTTGGAATATGCGCCGTACTCTTTAGGGAGCTCGGCTTCAGTCCATTCGGCGATGAAGTCGGCTAAAACCTGCGACTTAATAGCTCGTCGTGGCTTGTAAGTTATGTCGAATGGGAGGAGCTCAATGGCCCATTTGGAATCCGGCCTATTGCGTTGTGGTTGTTTATAATGTCATTGAGAGGTACTTCGGAGGCTACTGTTATTGAACACTCTTGGAAATAGTGTCGCAGCTTCCGGGATGCCATGAACACCGCGTATGCTATCTTTTGATAATGCGGGTACTGTGACTTGCATGGGGTTAGGACAGTGGACACGTAGTAAACTGGTTTTTGGAGAGGGAACTTGTGTCCGTCCGTTTCTCGTTCGACAACGAGCACCGCTCTTACAACTTGATGGGTTGCCGCGATGTATAATAGCATTGGTTCGCCCGTGTTGGGCGCGGCCAGGACCAGATTTGTTGCCAATATGGCTTTGATTTCGTCGAGTCCGACCATGGCGGCATCCGTCCACTCGAAGTGTTCGGTGCGTCGCAAGAGGCGATAAAGGGGTAATGCCTTTTCTCCTAAGTGGGAGATAAAGTGGCTTAGAGCCGCTACGCATCCAGTTAATTTTTTTTATTTTTTTGAGGTCTTTTGGGATATCCAATTGTGACAGAGCTCGGATCTTGGCTGGGTTTGCTTCAATTCCTCTACCAGATACGATGAAGCCCAAGAGCTTTCTGGCTGGTACGCCGAAAACGCATTTTTCCGGGTTGAGCTTAATGTCATATGCTCGGAGATTGTCGAATGTGAGCCTCAAGTCATCTACTAGAGTTTCGACGTGTTTAGTTTTGACGACCACGTCATCTACGTACGCTTCAACTGTTTTACCGATCTGGTTGGCCAGGCATGTCTGAATCATGCGCTGATATGTTGCGCCGGCGTTTTTGAGCCCGAAGGGCATCGTGTTGAAGCAGAATGGGCCGTATGGGGTGATAAATGTCGTCGCGGCTTGGTCTGACTCTGCCATCTTGATTTGGTGGTAGCCAAAGTATGCATCGAGAAAACACAATGAATCGTGTCCTGCAGTGGAGTCGATGATTTGATCAATGCGGGGAAGGGGGAAGGGATCCTTTGGGCAAGCCTTGTTAAGGTCCTTAAAATTGACACATAGGCGCCAGGATTTGTCCTTCTTGGTACCATTACCAGGTTTGCTAGCCAGTCCGGATGTTTTATATCTCTGATGAATCCGGCCTCCAATAGTTTGGCTAGTTCCTCTCCCATGGCCTGTCTCTTGGGTTCGGAGAAGCGCCGAAGAGTTTGTTTGACTGGCTTGAATCCTTTTAGGATATTTAAACTGTGCTCGGCCAGCCGGCGTGGGATTCCTGGCATGTCTGAAGGGTGCCAGGCAAAGATGTCCCAATTTTCCCATAGGAATTCTCGTAGTGCGGCGTCTACATCGAGGTTTAATTGTGCCCCGATGGAGGCCGTTTCTGTAGGGTCCGTTGGATGGACTTGGAATTTGACTATTTCGTCTGCTGGTTTAAAAGAGGTGGACTTGGATCTCTTATCTAGTACCACATCGTCCCTGTCCACCGTGGAGCGCAACGCAGTTAGTTCCTCGGCCGCTAGGGCTTCGGATAATGCTTCGAGGGCCAGTGCAGCTGTCTTGTTTTCGGCGCGGAGCGCTGTGTCCGGATCACTAGCAAGAGTGATGATTCCATTGGGTCCGGGCATTTTGAGCTTCATGTACCCGTAATGGGGTATAGCTTGAAAAATTGTGAATGCTTCTCGCCCTAACAGAGCGTGGTATCCGCTGCTGAACGGGGCCACTTGAAATGTGACCTCCTCGGATCTGTAATTATCCGGCGTGCCGAACACCACATCCAGCGTGATATTCCCTGAACAGCACGCTTCCCGGCTTGGTATTATTCCTCTAAAGGTTGTGTTGCTTCGCTCAATGCGGCTCCAGTCGATTTCCATTTTTCGTAGGGTTTCCTCGTAGATGAGGTTCAGTCCGCTGCCGCCGTCCATGAGTACCTTCGTAAGCCGGAAGCCATCCACTATCGGACTGAGGACCAATGCGGCTGGTGCTCGGGCTGTCCGGAATTTAGGCTCGTCACTGGCATTAAAGGTAATAGCCGTGTCACTCCATGGGTTTATTGTTGCTACTTGGTAGACTTCGGTAAGGTTGCGGAGCGTTCGTTTCCTCTCATTGTTTGATGCGGAAGTCTCGAACACTGTTGACACCGTACTGGCGTTTCTGGGGTGGTGTTCTACGAATTCTGGAGTTAGAAGCTCCTCGCCACTTCTGGCCACCTGCCGGAGTATCCAACATGCTCTAAGGCTGTGAGTTGGGGTGACTTCCCCTGAACTATGAATTTTACAGGGTCCATTGAGCCATCCCTCCAGTACGGTCCCATAACCTATAGAGGGTTTTTGTTTTTTGCTGTTTGGCTCAGGTGCCTGGCGATAATGCGCCCTCTTGTTTCGGACTGGGATTGTATCCAGGGCCGAATTGTCCCAGAATTTAGTTTCGGTTTTCCGAACGCTTTCTGTCGCACAGTACTTTCGTACTATGGATGTCAAGTCGGCGAAGCGTGTAATTTCGCGGCGACTTATGGCGTTGAGGATTCCGATGTCCGTGCAGTTGTTACAGAAGAATGAAATTGCTTCTTTCTCACGGAGTCCTTTATCCTGTTCATAACCAGGAGGAATCTGGCCCAGTAGTGGTGTATTGTTTCCCCGGGCTCTTGCCGTATTTGGGATAGATCTCTTATATTTGGGTGGGCGGGTGGATTCAAATCCGGAACCTCGCCCGATATAAGACTCAGGGGCCAAGAAATTTCCGAATTCGGAAGCTTGTTTTCTTGGACGTTATTCAATGAATCAGGCCTGCTTCCTGACTTTAGGTTCAGGGCTTGGGCAACATCCTCCCCTCCGCGGGTATCCGGCCTGGAGGGGTCGGGAATCCGGATACATCTGGTCCTTAGGATGGGCGAAGATTCGCCACATTGTTCTTCCACCACTTCAACGTGGTGGGTGACCTGGGGAGAGTCGATCTCTCTTTGATCGGGTTTAAGCCCAATCTGGCCGTAATCTGTAGTGACTCCCAGGGTGGCGATGCGATCCAAGAGCTCGTTTAGGGAAGAGAGCTCCATCAAATCTAACTTCTCAGCAAGTTCCGAGATGATGTGGAGATTGCTTTCGATGGCTCGAGAGGTCATCGTTGGCGCGGCGGCCTAACAGGCGGTCATCAAAAAACTGCCTAGCCGGAGAGTTTGGCCGACAGCCAAAGCTCCTTTAGCAACAGCGCCGTCTTTAAAGACGAGGTGCGGCATCCTTCCTGACGGTGATGACACAGAGGAACTCTCAATGAAAGCACCAATGTCGGTGTCAAAACCGGCGGATCTCGGGTAGGGGGTCCCGAACTGTGCGTCTAGGCGGATGGTAACAGGAGACAAGGGACACGGTGTTTTTACCCAGGTTCGGGCCCTCTCGATAGAGGTAAAACCCTACTCCTACTTGATTAATATTGATGATATGGGTAGTACAAGAGTTGATCTACCACGAGATCAGAGAGGCTAAACCCTAGAAGCTAGCCTATGGTATGATTGTTGTTCGTCCTACGGACTAAAACTCTCCGGTTTATATAGACACCGGAGAGGGCTAGGGTTACACAGAGTCGGTTACAATGGGAGGAGATCTTCATATCGTATCGCCAAGCTTGCCTTCCACGCCATGGAAAGTCCCATCCGGACACGGGACGAAGTCTTAAATCTTGTACCTTCATAGTCCGGGAGTCCGGCCAAAGGTCATAGTCCGGCCATCCGGACACCCCCTAATCCAGGACTCCCTCAGTCACCCATCAACTGCATTGCCTAGTACTACTACTAATACACTAGGATGAGCACATAATTGAGCCCGTTTGTTCGTGCCTAGTAATTGAGTTCATATATCAGGCAATGCACTCGTACAGAGGGATTATCCTTTTACTCTGCATATATAAATTGTCTGAAGTCTAACTAAGCAAAATGTTTGACCAAATCCTTTCTTAAGAAATACAACTGGACAGATGTATCGCTTGAAAATTTATTGCATGATGCAGGTTATGATATTGTTTCGAATCCTGGATTTTAATTTTCAAAAAATCCAAAAGTGACCAGAAATTCATGAAACTGAGCATGGTCACGTGATATGGCACAAATATTCCTTCGTAATTTTTTTTCTTAAATTTGAGACAAGTTGCACAAATGAAGAGCCAAGGTATTTTGGAACAAAGACCTGTCACGTTAAGGCGAACACTTTCACTATTGAAACCGTGGGCGTTTATGTGCCGCCACGAGTCCCGCTTCTCATTGACAGGTGCCATCCGAGCAAGCGTGTGGGTCGACGGGAGGCGTGCGAGCAGACCGCTGCGCCGGCTGACAGGGAGGCTGCGAGCAGACCACTGCGCAGGCTCACCGGGAGGCGAGCCCTTTGACCAGGCTCCGCTACCCACCTTCGTCCCAACTGCTCCCACTTTTAATGTCGCCGGCGCCACAGTTTAAAATCAACCCCGCACTACCCGCTATCGCTACAATCTTCTCTCTTCCTCTCCGATTCTCCTGTCGTCTACCTCCAACCAGCCTGACCTAAACATATGCCATGTCGCATCACGATGGTCTGCCCTTAGTCTTCTAGTATCCTAAGGAAGACACCCAGTTGGAGTCTCAAGAACATAAGGCGCTTTGGGACGAGCTTGAACCGGCCTTGCAGGCAGACGCCGCGCCTGTCCCCGCTCCCATTCCGGCTCCTGTCGCCCCGACCGCGCCAGTGCCCATACCCGTGGCATTGATGGGCTGGGAGCCGCACATTGTCGCCGAGCTTGATGCCACTGGGTTCCATGAGGTCCCTGCCGACTTTCACGCGCCCGTGCACCTGCCAGCGCATGTGCCTGCGCGTGCACTGATGCGTACGCCCGTGCCGGTGCCCGTGCAACTGCCAGTGCATGCGCCTACGCATGCTCTGACATGCGCGCCTATGCCGGTGCCCATACACACGAATGTCTCCGCCGCGCCATTGCCAGCGCCTGTCCCTGCGCAAGTGCTAGTGCCCCCCTCAGCGGCATGGATTGCCGCCGTTGACCGCTTCGTTGCACCAACGCCAGTCGCCTCCTCCCGCCAGTTGACTCGCTCCTGGAGACCGAAGTCCAGAACATTGTGTCCTTCCTTGAAGCTAGGGCCAACGTCTAGGAGTACGCCAACAACGGTGCAATACACCGCCATTTCCATTGCTGTCTCCATTGGTCAGTGGCCTGACGACATGCAGAGCATGGCAGAGGAGCCACTGCCCACTGCAAGACGCCCCCGCCACCGCCGCATAATCTAAATTTGCCATGAAAAATGTTTAGATTGCCATGCTTAAAATCCGAAAGTTTACCATTTCTGTTTATTTTAGATCGATTGTCGTATGAATGTGAAGTCAGAGTCAGACTGAATGAAATCTATGGTTTGATCGATTGAATGTTCTGCTAGAGCCGTATCAAACTAAATATGAAACGTCATCAAGCCACATGTATTCCTTCTCGTCCAACGACCTAGACTGCTTCAATGTCAAGCGCTCAACATGTTTAGCGTGCAGTTAATTTCATGCCAAAAATAGTGCTAATCACATAATAACACGCAAATAATATCCTACTTAATATCTACATGCACTTAATATACTTCCAAATTAACGTGCATTGCACGTACACATTGACTAGTGCTACTAGTACGTGAAACTGGTGCCATAACTTGTGAAAGCGTCCAAATATGGTCAACGGCAACATCGCCCGCGAGTTCTTCGTGTTTGCCCGTGCGTCTAAACGCAGAAGGGGAGGAGAGAGAGAGGGCACACATGGAACCCACCAGTAAGTGAAGGCACATAGTACGTGCTAACGTGCCGGTCCCACTAATGTACTAAAAATAATATTACATGTTATCCATTAAATAGGCTGTGGTACTATAAAAACATTATATGAACAAAGGGGGGGGGGGTACAACAAACATTGATGTTCTACATATGTTGCCTATTGACGTGCGGCTTGAAGGCCCTGGTCGCATGTTCGATCTTCGTCCTTTACTTTTTAATTTGTATATGGGTCCAAATTTGTTTCATGACAGGTGGCCCCCTCGGTGTGTAGTTTGTAGCACTCTAATTTGTGAGTCAAAATTTTTTCCATTCCAGGTGGACTATTGGTGTGTAGTTTTGTAGCTTATTTGTAATAATTAAAGAGAACAACAAAGTTTTTTGCAATAATACCATGGTGCGACGTTGAAGCGAGAAAAGTCGTGCGATAGAGCGATGACCGAGCCAGAGGGAAATCAACTGGGGGAGGTGCGGGGGTTGCAACGGTGTTTGGAGTAGTTGTGGGCCGAATGCTACAAAAATATAATCTACACCCACCGGAATAAATGCCTACACAAATTAATCCAAGGTTGGAGTCCTCCTCGCAATGTAAATAGCTCCGGCTTTGCGGGGGATGGAGAGGTAGCTTCAATGTGTGGAAGATACGGCGTGAGAAAGCGAGGTCAATCGAGGGACATATAGATAGAGAGACAAAGTGAGTGTGCTCCGACATTCATTGAAAAGATATATATGCTCTGGAGAGATATTGTCCAATTTAGCTTTTGGGAAGGGTGAGGGATGTAAGATAGAGCTTGAGAGATGATCCAGTCACAAACATGTAGATATATTTTGTGCGTGGGAAGAAGCAAGGTCAATCGATTACATATATAAAGGGAGAGAGATTGAGAGAGTGTGGGTCATCATGCGATCGAAAGAGTGAGACAAGTTGCAAAGAGTGACCTAGATAGACAATGTACGTGAGAGAGTATACAATATGAATATGTTGAATTAGGCTAAAACATGGAGATATATCATTTGTGTCCGAGAAAGAGCAAGGTCAATCAAGACATACAAAGAGAGAGAGAGAGAGAGAGAGAGAGAGATTGAGTGAGCGTGGCCCGCCATGAGGTCGAAAGAGTGGGGGCAGCTTGGATGGACTGACCTAGATAGACAATCTGCGTGAGAGAGTATAGAGTGTGTCGATCGAGGCCCAAACAGGGAAATATATCATTTGTGTGTGAAAGAAAACGAGGTTAATCGACACTCAGATAAAGAGAGAGAGAGATTGAGCGAGTGTGGCCTGCTGTGCGAAAGAAAGAGTGAGACAGTCTCGAGAGAGTGACCTAGATAGACCACGTGCATGCGTGCGCACGAGAGGTTGGGGGGCTAGATAGGCAATGCATGCATCTAGCATGAGAGGGTGGGAGGAAGGGTGAGAGCTCGGCATGGGGTGCAATGGGTGTGTGTGAGGTAAATACATTTGGTAACAGTGTGGAAAAAGGGGGTTGTGTAGTTGAGAGAGTTAGAGATCGAAACATGGAGATAAAGAATGAACGTGTGTCGGAAACCAATAGCTTCCTAAGGTGGTTAGGAGAGGAAGATTGACCGATACATGAAGTATGTAGCGTGTGTGCGGGGGGGGGGGGCTAAAAACAACATTTGAATGTAGATAGTACGAGACTTAATATCGATGTTTCAATTCGGTGTACATTGTAAGATTTGAACTAAGGACCATGCATATGGGTAATTATTTCGAATTTGTGCCATACTATGTTTGGAAAAGTTGACATTGACTCGATTGTTGTGCTATTTTGTTGGTCATATGTTTGAATCCATCCAAATTTTTTCTCACTACCATGGTGTTCATCATATACATATGAATTTATATTAGAAAAGTAGCATGGATACAGTGAAATGCGAAATCCACGTTAGAATTGGAGATCGCTATGTGACACACACTCTAATTCAAATAACTAATTATGTGACACACACTCTAATTCAAATAACTAATTATGTGACACACACTCTAATCAACGTTAGCGTGGATACCGTTTTGATTTTGTTTCAGATAACTCCTCATTAATTAATTTATAGTATCTCGTTTCGAATGAGTAATTATTCGCAAGGAAAACACATGCATGGTAATACATACTGGTTCGTTTGCAAATGAAATAAGATTCGTTTGCATTCTCAAATGTAGGCGCACCAGGCAGACCAGGGTCGTGTCGTGGTGGTTGCGTGTGTTGGACGGACGCTTTGCACCCAGCCACCCACCCCCCTCCTTCCCTCCCCCCCCAGAAAAGGACGACGACAAAATAAGTTTGCGCTTCCATGTTTCGGATTGAAATATCTGCCGGCCCCAATTCCAGCCCTACAAAATCTCCCTTCTCCACCGTTCCCTTCCGCGCCCAGATTGCTCAAATCCCTATTTTGCCGCCAACCCCGGCAAAGTTCGAATCGCCCCTTGTATCGTCTCTTTCCCCACCTCTGTGTCAAACGACGACGACGGTCGCGCTTCACCACCGCACCGGAGCTACCTCATCTACGCCCTCGTCCACTGTACCGGGTGGTCCATCGACAAGGTCGTCCGCTGTAACCGACGTGCCTCACAGACACCAACTTCCACCGCATCAGGTGCGCTTCACCGACGCCGTCTCCCACCTCATCGGGGCTAGTTCACCAAGCACATCATTGCACCTCCGCCCCCCGAGGCCGTTGGGCCTTCACCAATGGTCTTGTCCACGGCATCGTAGCGCTCCGCTGCCACTCAAGATCTGCATCTATGCGCGGCCAGCCAATGCCAGCGCATCACCCTCAATGGCTCTGAAGTGACCCGCACTCTAGCTAGGCGAGCATGCCCAAACGCCGGCCCGAACTAGGTATCCACACATCACTCCCTTGTGCACTGTTTCGACGATGTTTAGATATCCTTTCACTGCTCTCTTAGCTTACACGCCTATGCAACTCTGACTTTAACTCTTATTTCTTCTGGAGGTATCACCTGAAACAAGCAAAACCATTTTTAAGTGAAGCATGATGGTGCTACGGGATCTGGTACACATCCTGCACACCAGTATAACCTTGTAAGTATCTGTTCTCCAGTACAACAGCAAGGTCGATTCCTCTTATTTGATCAACCATTCACCGTGTCAAAAATTAAGAGGGGGGGGGGTGCAAGGAGCACAAGGCCTGCACATCCAAGCAAGTGGTAACATGGACTTGTACATGGAACATCCCAAGCGCAAGCAGAGCTGCAGTGAGCCTGTACAATGAGCTAGCGTAAGTCCCTGCATTTCATTTAATTCATACTAGCATGCATGTATGATTTGTGTGCAGTGGCGGATCCACGAATTCAAGTTACCAGGGGCGAACATTTAACTTAAAAAAATACGAAGGCTTGCACTCCGGAAATCAACATAACTTGAGAACTGTGAAGCTACATGCACTTTGAAAACCAGCTAATGATCCAAAGTAGTTTAGATTATAAAACACTAAATGATGCAAGCACCAAAAAACAAAAAATGCAACATGGTGTACAAGGACTACTAACATGGTCTGTACCTGCTTGAATTATTCGTTCTCTGGCTGAAAATATCAAAGTGTAATTGCACCTATAACCAGTGCACAAACTGCATATCAATATATCTATCCTGCACAAGTATGCCAATAGTTTCAAACAACATATTAGAAAAGTATTTATGCTACATTGTCATGATACGGGGACTTTCTGGTAGATGGCCTCGATGTTTCCTCAAGCCATGAAAATGTACTATAATTTGCTTGTCATCAATGCCTGCAAATCTCTATGTCTCTCTCAACATAGCGATCATCATCAGACACTAAATCCTTCAATGGGAGATTGCAAAATGCTTGCATTAGATCCCTCATTAGACACTATATGTTCATCACTAGGAGCATGTAAAATGTTTGCATCAAATCCTTCATTAGCAGTCTGTTCATTAGACACTTCAGGCTCAAGAACAACATGAGCTTGTATGTTTGCACTAGAAACTTGATTAGATACATCAGATTTAGTCAGTTCAGTATTGATTGGGGGAGTTATAAAATAAGCAGAAATTGGTTTCATTTTCTCATAGATTCCCTACATACAAGCAGTTTTACAACACCGTCAGGTTTAACTATTGGCCAGAAATTGAACAGTTGAATTAGATATAATCAGGGATGTGATGTACCTACTCGTTGTGCATGCTACTCTTGCAAGCTGCGACCGTTCGTTTGCGCAAGCTCGATGCCATGCCCGTGCTACCGCCGCTGCCTCCCACGCAGGCTACACCCAGGGTTGGATCTTCATCTTCTTGTCCTTCCGTTCACTTGAAGCCTGGCGACCACCCTCCAACGAGGGTGCGAGGAAGTGCTGTGTCGGTCTGTGCAGCGGCGGCTAGGTTAGGTGCGAACCAGACTGGAGGCTGGAGCGAACGAATTGGGATTTTTCCTGCTGTCGATTGATATGGGAGGCGCTCATTTGGGCCGCAAGCCTGCTATAGGGCATGCCTTGCACTTACGTTATTGGCCCATCCAAATTGAAACATTTTTCTTCATTTTTTACATTGCCTGCTCGTGCGTTGGGACGAACAAAACTAGCCTTGGCCAACCTGGACGACTCAAACTAGGTGCACACTTTCCAGCCACCCGAGGCGGCCGCCCATACCAACCCCTATGGCGGCGTCACCCCTTTTTGCATGTATGATTGGGGTAGTGAAAAATATTCCAGTGGCGCTTTTGATTTACCCATAGAATGGTTGAATTGCTTGTTTCTATGAACTGAGTTCGCCACTAATGTGAAGGATGCTAGTCTTTTCATCCTATTGTAGATTGCTTACTATGCCAAATGTAATCGCATGAAATATACAGTAAAAGCCAGTGTGATGTGTGTGGCTACAACTAGTCTGACTACACGTCCTCATATAACATATCAAGGACGCACCATCTTACCAGATTATCCATTCGACTTACCAATGCAGTGCGGGAAGAAAGAAGTAATGGGACTGCGTATCCAAGCAATTGATGCCATGGACTCCTTCGTAGAACCTTGTAAGCAAAAAAAAGTTGAACTGTGCCTGTACAAAGAGCAAGCGTAAGTTCAGTTACCTGATTCTCGAAATTTTAGTTAGCCACTTATTGCAAAATTGTTCAATTAGGTTGCTTGGCTTAATTTGGTTTGCTACTGATTACGTAATGCCGTAGCCTGTTAATCCTATTATAGACTGCGCCTATCTATGTGTTTGATACTTACTGTTAAGAATTACCTGTTTGCCTGAACTTAAATAGCTACTTAAGCACGTAGATAGCTGGTCATATATACTTCTAGGGTGCAGCAGAATTCACATCTAATTTACGTTCTGATACCCTATTTGTTTAAATGGTTTGTTGTTATCACTTGTAGCACTAGTAATGTTTGCATGTTCATAGATAGACAACTGTCAGGTTTATATGAGGGACACCATCTTTTTAACTTATATATGTGTTGGAATCATTTTTCTTACATCGAAGAAATTTACAGATGTCTGTGTTGCTGGTAAACGGTACCGACCTGTTACTTTAATATGTTGCCAAGAACTTGTTAGTTTTACTAGTTCATGTGTAATTAAATACGTTGCCAAAATTGGTTAGTTTTACTAGTTTGATGTTAGTTTCTTATGGCTCTTGCAAAACTTTATTTATTGATTGCTAACATTCAAGTTTGCAGGATCCAACTGAAACTCCGTTGGCACAACATGTACGTTTTCAGAAGCTTCCTTGTTTACCTGGTTTACTATTGTAACTTGTTGCTGTAATCATCATACCAACTCCAAGTTTTCAGGATCCAATTGGAAGTCCAATTGCACAACAGGTACATTTTCAAAAATATATTTGTGTAACAGGTTTGCTGCTGTAACTTGTTGCTCTAATCAAGTTTAATAACTACTCAACTTTTCAGGATCCAAGAGAAACTCCAATGCCAGAATAGGTTCCTTTTGCAAAACTTGTTTGTTTAACTGCTTTGCTGCTGCAACCGGTTGCTCTAATCACGTTACTGGTTACTCAACTTTTCAGGATCCAAGAGATACTCCAATGCCACAACAGGTACCTTTTGCAAAACATGTTTATTTAACTGCTTTGCTGCTGCAACAACCGGTTACACTGATGTTAATAACTACTTTCAGTATCCAACTAAAACTCTTTAATTCCTTGTTTGTTTAACTGGTTTGCTGTTATAACTCCCAGTTGAGATGTTTTGCTAACTTCAACTTTTTTGGAATCCAATCGGAACTTTAATGGCAAAACAGGTTAGCCCAACATCAAAGAGTGAGGTCCCCATGGACGTTGTATCATCCCACAACAGTGGCACCGGCTCAATCGTGCATTATGAATTGCCAACTGCTGATGCTCTAGAGGCTAAACTAGTGGTAGAAAGAGATTCTCCTTCTGCACTTAGAGATAAAGTTGACATGTTGAGGAAGCAAACAACACAATCACAAGTAGTACTCAAGACAACCATTAAATATTTGGTGGATTTCAAAACGAAGCAAGCTGAGACTGACCGCATTGTTAAGGTCCTGAAGGGAAAAAGGAAATTAAATTCCCACTTGGTAAATCATAGGTGAAATGTTCTTTCCATCATTGAATAACCTTTGTGTCATTTATTCATGTAATCAATCAAACCATTTGTTTTAGAGATCATGTAATAATTGTTTTTTTGTTTTTTGGTTTGTAATTTTATTTGAGCACAAGTCTGTATTAATTGATAAGACTCGGAGCATTTTGATTGCTGTGCCAGACCTACGAATATACCAATTGGGCTGAATGTGCATTCAACAATAATAGTAGTATAGATGGACCATAAGTGGCACGCATCAGAAAGGGCCAAGATGTTGTAGTAGCTTCGCTAAAAAAGGATGTTGTTCTAGCAAAAAAAAAAGTACAGCGGCCTGGCTTATGTATGTTAGTTGATATTATTGATCCATATACTCTATAAGTGCTTATATGTCTGTTAGTTATGTACATTCTTGGTTGATTGACTCAGTATTTGAATCTTGATACATCGCTTGTGTACATATCTAAATGGGAGTACACATTATGCTGCGTGTGACATTTGATTTGGACATAAAGTGTTCCAAATATCGACTTCACCTTAAACTGGATTCTAACTTCTGAATTTGAGTATCGGCATTTGTAAATGATATTCATATATGACAGTGGAATACATCTTTGTCGTGCTTTTGAAGATATATAAAAACACATAGAATGATTTATAAAGATTCGTATAGGAATACAAAAAGGATTTGAGTTTAGTTGCCAGGGTAAACATGGATGCTTATTGTCCCAAAATTCGAAAGAAGCGGCAAAATGTCCACTCCCACGTCGGCTGCCCGAAGCCAAGTGTTTTGGGGATGGAAATTGCTATCTACCCATTACACGGACAATCCATCGACCCGATTTCCACTGCTCTCAATAGGGGTAGGTTAGTAACTTCAATTAGACATGACACGACCGCCTCTGAGCCCATTCCCACACGGTGGGCGCCAAACATGGGCGACAAAACACATTTGATTCAAGCTCGTCCGAAAGACCTCTGTTTATCCCTCTATTTCCCCATTCATACACGGTGGGTGGCAAAACAAACTCGACTCGGCTGAAATCGATGTAGGCAAATATTTACAATAGGGGCAGGTTTGTAACTTCACTTAGACGTGACACAACTGCCCTACCTGTCAGCCCCGTTCATACATCGTGGGCGCCAACCATGGGCGCCAAAACAACCTCTCCTCGCCCTAAATCGCTCTGGGCAAATATTGGCGAGATGCGAGATTATCGTCCTATCCCCAACCAACGAGACGTCCAAATTTTAAACGGGGGCTAAGTTCGTAACTTTCCCATATTTCAGACAGGCGCATCCCAAAAACATGGTTCCCCGTACCTCTCCCTCCATTTTTCCATTCACACATCGTCCGCGCTAGAACACCATCCCCACACCAGCCTTCTCCGTCCGCCACCCCATCAATCACCGCCATCCTCCACCCCATCCATCACCACCGTCCTCCACCATGCCGGAGCGCCTACCAAGACCGCATCGTTGTGACGCCCCCGATTCAATCGTACACTAATCATGCACGCAAATGTGTACGATCAAGATCAGGGACTCACAGGAAGGTATCACAACACAACTCTACATATAAAATAAGTCATACAAGCATCATAATACAAGCCAGGGGCCTCGAGGGCTCGAATACAAGTGCTCGATCATAGACGAGTCAGCGGAAGCAACAATATCTGAGTATAGACATAAGTTAAACAAGTTTGCCTTAAGAAGGCTAGCACAAACTGGGATACAGATCGAAAGAGGCGCAGGCCTCCTGCCTGGGATCCTCCTAACTACTCCTGGTCGTCGTCAGCGGTCTGCACGTAGAAGTAGGCACCTCCGGTGTAGTAGGGGTCGTCGTCGACGGTGGCGTCTGGCTCCTGGACTCCAGCATCTGGTTGCGACAACCAGAAAGAAAGGAAGGGGGGAAAAGGGGGGAGAAAGCAACCGTGAGTACTCATCCAAAGTACTCGCAAGCAAGGATCTACACTACATATGCATGGGTATATGTGTAAAAGGCCATATCGGTGGACTGAACTGCAGAATGCCAGAATAAAAGGGGGGTAGCTAATCCTGTCGAAGACTACGCTTCTGGCAGCCTCTGTCTTGCAGCATGTAGAAGAGAGTAGATTGAGTCCTCCAAGTAGTATCTCCAAGTAGCATCTCCAAGTAGCATCTCCAGCAGCATCGCAGTAGCATAATCCTACCCGGCGATCCTCTCCTCGTCGCCCTGCGGAAAAGCGATCACCGGGTTGTCTGTGGAACTTGGAAGGGTGTGTTTTATTAAGTATCCGGTTCTAGTTGTCATAAGCTCAAGGTACAACTCCAAGTCGTCCTGTTACCGAAGATCACGACTATTCGAATAGATTAACTTCCCTGCAGGGGTGCACCACATAACCCAACACGCTCGATCCCATTTGGCCGGACACACTTTCCTGGGTCATGCCCGACCTCGGAAGATCAACACGTCGCAGCCCCACCTAGGCACAACAGAGAGGCCAGCACGCCGGTCTAAACCTAAGCGCACAGGGGTCTGGGCCCATCGCCCATAGCACACCTGCACGTTGCGAGGGCGGCCGAAAGCAGACCTAGCCCTAGTAGGCAGTTCCAGTCCAATCCGGCGCGCGCCGCTCCGTCGCTGACGTCTGAAGTGCTTCGGCTGATACCACGACGTCGGGATACCCATAACTACTCCCACGTAGATGGTTAGTGCGTATAGGCTCGTAGCCGACTCAGATCAAATACCAAGATCTCGTTAAGCGTGTTAAGTATCCGCGAACGCCGAACAGGGCCAGGCCCACCTGTCTCCTAGGTGGTCTCAACCTGCCCTGTCGCTCCGCCACAAAGTAACAGTCGAGGGCCGTCGGGAACCCAGGCCCACCTCTACCGGGATGGAGCCACCTGTCCTTTCAGCCCCCTCGTCAGAATCACTTGCGGGTACTCAATGAGCTGACCCGACTTTAGTCACCATCTGTATAGTATGTATGTATGTATAGTATATACCCGTGATCACCTCCCAAGTGATCACGGCCCGATAGTATAGCAAGGCAGACTGACAAGAATGTAGGGCCAATGATGATAAACTAGCATCCTATACTAAGCATTTAGGATTGCAGGTAAGGTATCAACAGATGTAGCGACAATGTCAGGCTATGCATCAGAATAGGATTAACGAAAGCAGTAACATGCTACACTACTCTAATGCAAGCAGTATAGAGGAGAATAGGCGATATCTGGTGATCAAGGGGGGGGGCTTGCCTGGTTGCTCTGGCAAGAGAGAGGGTCGTCAACTCCGTAGTCGAACTGGTCAGCAGCAGCGTCGGTCTCGTAGTCTACCGGAGAGAAGAGGGGGAAGAAATAATGAATACAGAGCAAACAAAGCACCACAAAATATATCAAGGCAATACGCGGTGTTCGGTGTGCCCTAACGCGGTAGTAGGTGATACCGGTGAAGGGAGGGAAACCCCCGGGAAAGTATTCCCGGTGTTTCGTGTTTTCGGGCAGAGGAGCCGGAGGGGGAAAGTTGCGGGTTCGATAGGTTAGGGGTGTGTGGCGGACGAACGGACCGCGTATCCGGATTCGTCTCGTCGTTCTGAGCAACTTTCATGTTGAAAATATTTTAATCCGAGTTACGGATTAAAAGATATGATTTTCTAAAGATTTTATTAATTTCTGAAATTTAATTAATTATTTAATTTAATTCGAAAATGGCTTTATGACATCAGCATGATGTCATGCTGACGTCAGCAGTCAACAGGGTTGACTTGGTCAACCTGACATGCGGGTCCAGTGGGATCCACCTGTCATTCTCTGTTTAGTTTAATTACAGATTAGTTAATCTAATTAGTGATTAGGTTAATCTAATCAGGATTAATTAACTTAATTAATTACTTACTTAATTAATTAATTAACATTTTAATTATTTTAATTATTATCTATTTATTTTATTAAATCTTCTTTTTTTTTAATTTTCGTTCTGGGGCCTGGGCCCCTCATGTCATAGGCACAGGGCCTTAGCGGGTTCGGGCGCAACGGGCGCGGTTGCGGGCAACGGGCACCGGTGTGCGGGCGTGGTGGCCGGCCCCAATCAGGGCGCCCGAGGGGGGGGGCGCCGCCGAGGCGCAAAGCGGGGCGAGGTTGGCGGGGCGCCGGCGACCACCGCACAAGCGGCAGCAGGGCGCAGGGAGCCCAGACCGGCACGTGGGCATGGGGAACACGGCGAGGCAAGGCAAGGCGACGGCCCGGGCGGAGGGCGACGCCGTCCGGGGCAGGACGAGGCCGACGCGGGCGTGTCTAAGGGCGGCAGGCCACGCGGGCACAGGCAGGGGGCGCGGGCGCGGCCAGGGCGGCCGGCGCGCGTTGTAGGCGCCGGTGAGCGAGGCCATGGCCGAAGTGGCCGGAGCAGGGGAGGAGGAGTTGTCGGGGCCTCACCACGGGGCCGTGGGGTCTAGGCAGCGGGCTCGACGGAGGTCGGGGAAGTCCGACGAGGAGGGGGTCGAGGTAGAGGAGCTCCTGTGAGGTTGCTTCGACGAACGGCGACGACGGAAAGGTCCTCCAAGCGGTGGCGATGCGGCGCCGGCGTCGAGCACGTCGGGCGGCGGGGAGGAGATGAGGAGGCGGGGGTCCGGTGGGGAGGCGGCGCTGGTGCCGGCTGGTGACGGCTCACATCGGGCGCAAGCGAGGGAGGAGGGGATCGGGCTCCTCCCGATCCAGATCCAGAGCGAGGGGGTGGGGGAGAGCGAGTGGGGGGGGGGGTGGCGGCGACGTGGAGGCGGCGCTGGGGCGACGGGATCGGGGGTTGCCCCGATCCAGATCGGGGAAGGGCGAGAGAGAGGAGTGGGAGAGAATGGGGGCGACGTGGGGTTGGGGGTTAGGGTTTCAGGGGGATAAGGTGGAGTGGGAGGATCCGGCCGGGCCAGTGGGCTGGTCTGGCGGCCCGTCGGCTTGCTGGGCCGAGGCCTAGATGGCCAGGGGGTTCTCTCCCTCTCTTTATTTTTTTTGTTTTACCTTTTGTCTTTTCTTTTTATTTATTCTTTTCTGTTTTAGTTTAGTCATACTTTATTTTAGTTTTTATAAAATATGACCATAGCTCCTAAAATAAGGTTTCAGAACATCCCTCTACCATAAAAAGTTTGGCGGTCAATTAAACTAGTTTAACATTTGTTTATATTTAAAATCATTTGAATAATTGTTTTGCTATGGTTTCATTCACTTTAGAGTATTTAATCATTTCATAAAAGTGTGGTTCCTCCACCATAATTGATTATGATTTAGTTGCTACAATTTTTGAACATTTTTGATTTGACTATTGGAAACTTTTAATGTTTGACTTTAACTAAAATTTGAATTTGGCTCGGATCTGAACTAACACGAGATTAGCAACAGTAATCGTGGTGACATGGCATCATTTGCAGAGGTTACTGTAGCTTGATTACCCGGGCGTCACAATTCTCCTCCACTACAAGAAATCTCGTCCCGAGATTTAAGAGGTAGAGTAAGGGGGGAGGTCTGGTAACGAATCTAGCGGGACTTCTCATCCTGGCTTGCTCTTCTCGAAGAAGTTGATTCATTACATTGATGTCTTAAGTCCTCTGCTTCAGGTCATCATGATGAAGTTTGTCGTCCTTTCTTCGGGGAGCTCCATCGTACTTACAAATAGGTAGGGGCAGCTCTACAATGATAGGATGTTATAAGGGAAATTCATCTGGGGTATCCCAGGAATAAACATATGAGTAGCTCTCGAGTTGAACAAAGGACACACATCGAGAGCAAAGTAAGACGGTGTAATAAGAGGTTTCAAGCGGATAGGCAATCGTTCATTGCCTGAAGCAGAGTGCGAAAGGGGTTCAGAGCAACGAGAATAAGTATTGTGTCCGATACCAGAATAGATCAACAGGCAAGTGGCCCGTGAATTACATACAAAGTCAAGCATGAGGAATAACTCTGACAACAGGGTGTACAGGAGAGTCAGGTTTCGATCCTGTGGAACTGTGGGTTATGGGCCCACCATGTGGGTTAAAAGCAGGAAGGCGCTAATATTTGCACGGTCAAGATAACAAGGTATGTCAGAGGATAGCCTGTCGGTTTTGTTGTCAACAATGTCGATACCAAGGGCGAGGGACGAAGAGAACCATTTTCCTGCTCGTTGAACGAGGCAGACCAATAGGCAAAGTTCTCGTCCATCGGCGGTTACCGGAAGTCATCAACAGTAGAAACAGGGTTACACCAGACAGGAAGGTACACCGAGGTGTTTACCTAAGCAGGGGATTACCACTGCTCGGTTAAGTAATTTGCAAGTAAGTTTGAACAAAACAACGGGAAGGAAAATGTGCTTAAACACGTATATCAGGGGTATATCCTTCCCAAGGACAAGCAGAGCATGATATCCATGACAGGATATTATGTAGAAAACTCCTTAGGTAGGGGAGAGAAATTTCATTATATTACCCATACAACGGTGTTTGGATAATTGAGCAGGAAAAATTTAACATTGGGCTTCAAATGTTCTTGTTGAAAATTGGAGTACCATAGACATGCTTCGAGATAGCATTGACATGGTCTTCAAGCACAAGGTCAGACTTTGGATATAGGAAGGATCCATTAGGAACAACTTGTAGGATAAGTCTTACAATTTCCTCAGGAAAGAATGGCTAAACTTGCTAAAAAGGATACTACAATAATAGGTCCTCCACCCAGGGGGGGTGCTAGGCATGACATCATGTTACCAGGTCATCAAAGGACCAATGTTATAACTCTTGAAAATATGTTCCAACCATCATATCTGATGGAGATTCAGATATGATGGGTGTCAGGATACCTCAGGCTCAGGATGCCCGAGAAGAAAGGTGCAACACAAATTGACGGGATGACACTGTAAGATTCTCGGGAAATGAACTAAGAAGTGATTTCCGTTAACAAGAGTTCATCATTAACCCAAGGAGGGGATGATGAGGTGGCTGATGGACTCATCGATAATTCAACGAGGTATCCAAAAGATGGATCTCCACAATTATGTGGATAAGGGGATAACATCTGTCAGATGAAACAATAGAATGGGATATGCTCGAGGAAAACATACATAATTAAACATTGGTTGAACGGTGCGCCCGAAATACGGGTTGGGTTGCACGACCAATGTCGGAATGGTGATTCAATAATCAATAGACTAAGAATGAACGGCTGACTATTAACTTCAAGGCAATAGGGTTGCTAGGAGTGCAGGATCCAAACAGCACCGTTCACTTGTTGGTACCCCGTTTGGAATCAACACGAGGACCATGAAAGAGTGGTGATGGTGAGTAGTATCACTATACCAAGAACTCTTTAAGAGGTGGAGCAGTCCTCACAACATCCTTGATACCAAAAGATGGTAATACTCCAAGGTAAGAAAGAACAAATGCTGAATAGTAGGGATCTCAAGGTATAACTCAAAACACGAACAAGTTTGTGTTGAACGGAAGGCAAATAAGTGGTCAAAGGTAACACAAATCATCAGGTGCAAGGATGGTATTTCTCATCATGAACTCAATTGATATCCTGGAAGAGCTCATAAGGTTGATGATGATCACGACGCATTTGTCGAGAGATTTCATGAAGATGTAATCAATCAGTGATGACATCAAGTCAAAGGAATAATGAAGCGGAAGGTTATTGGAACCATGGGTAGGACACAAACTCGAAATCAAGCTTGCTGTCCAAGGACCAACGGTATGACGAGGAAGATCGATTGTAAGATTAGCTCACCGTCGAATTTTGTGCTCCGAGGGGAAGGACCCGGTAGCACAGTTAAAATTTAGCATGTTAATGATATAGCCGATCAGGCTAGGAATGATGTGATCGGGTGCAAACTCGTACTTATAGAAGCTTACCGAAGGGTTGTTGAACCGTAGTGTGGACTCGGTTCAGATATTGGTGTCTTTGAGTGTTTAGTAATTCAGAGCCCGTGAAAAATTGGAATCAGTGGGAACGTAGCACTTGATGAAGAACTCATAAGAAGTTATGCAGTTCCATGATAATCTCGAGATACCAGGGGGTAATACTCGACGACAGATCAAAATAGAGGGTGGACTGGGGTATTGATCCATAGGAGACAATTGTTTTAACTTGTCCGAGAAGTAAGATCAAAGAAGAACAATCATGGTCAGAACCACGGTTGCAAGGGATCAATTCACAGATACCATATGTTAGTTATCAAGGAAATAGTTATTGTTACAAGAAGCTTCCATGATAGGATATACATCGTGTCCATGGGCATGAACACAAAGTTCAAGGTCGACTCCCACCTCTCCAATGCATACCCTTTCATTCACTTCTCGCTTTCGATGAAGTTATAGCGTTGAAATTTTATCTGGCAAAATACCAGAAGAGTACGACTCATGAAAACTTTCGAGTTCACACATATTAAGGAAGGCATAGGTTCAACCCATCGGGGCATCTTAGAATCCTATACCAGAATCTTTAGAAGTAATTAACTCAAGCTTGAAGGCAGAGCATGGTTGAGGAAGCAGACGATACAATTTACCAAAGGCATTATGTATCCGAGAAAAGGCTCACAAGTTTATTGAATATGAAGGGCATTGTCAGATAAAATCCAACAAAGGATCTGGTGGTCCACAAGGGATCTGACGTGAGCATCGGTACTCAACTAGAGGAAGCAAATTATAGAAACAACTGACTAACTCAATTGTCAAATGCAAAGGAATTATGATTTCCAAATCAAGGGATCAGAAGCAATGCTCTGATTAGGGGTGGATAAGTTGAATAGCCGTAGGGTACAATCAAAGACAATTGGGTTGGTCAAGAACCAATTCCAGTAAAAAGAATGGCAGCTCAGCCGGAAAGTAATTTATAAGGATCAATGATGATTGCGTGTATTCGCAAACATATTGAGTCAACAGACTCAAAATGGTAATGACAAGGAATGTCAATATGACTACGAGACTTATGGGATTATCCATAATGCAAGCAAGCAAGAATTTCAAGAGCCAAAGGCCCCAAAGGATTTTCGGAAGATCGAATATTATTTCGAAGACTCTTGTGAAACACATGAACAACTAGGGATGAGCGGATACTCGACAAGTGCGAGGATTTATTCGAAGGGGTATTCATGTGGCAAAGAACTGCTAGGCAGTAGGCACGAAGTATTCTCGAAACAATAGAGAAAACTTCGGGTATCATGTAATAACAAGAACAATGGGGAATGATCGTAAGAATGGCAAGTGTAAGTAGTTATCCATAAGGATTTATCGGTGGTCGGGAATAGCAAAAGTGATGGGCACAAAGTCTCGAGAGAATATCAAAGAGTATCTCCGAAATCTTCTGGTGCAGTCGGTGACCATCTGGACTGAAGGGGCTCTCCGGGAGAAAGTATTTTCGAGAACCTAAAGTTAGTTTTTAGTAAAAATTGTTTAACCCGAATAGAAGAGGGTTCAGAATCCCAGAGTATAGGTCGAGGAGTAAAAGATCCTACTACCACCCGATGGCGACGTGGGCCCGTAAGGCACACAGCCAAGTTAGTAAAAGTTTTGCAATGTCTAGACTCGACTTCGGCCAAGAAGTGTGGAAGGGGGATTCCTACAGGCAGTCGGCTCTGATACCAACTTGTGACGCCCCCGATTCAATCGTACACTAATCATGCACGCAAATGTGTACGATCAAGATCAGGGACTCACGGGAAGGTATCACAACACAACTCTACAAATAAAATAAGTCATACAAGCATCATAATACAAGCCAGGGGCCTCGAGGGCTCGAATACAAGTGCTCGATCATAGACGAGTCAGCGGAAGCAACAATATCTGAGTACAGACATAAGTTAAACAAGTTTGCCTTAAGAAGGCTAGCACAAACTGGGATACAGATCGAAAGAGGCGCAGGCCTCCTGCCTGGGATCCTCCTAAACTACTCCTGGTCGTCGTCAGCGGGCTGCACGTAGTAGTAGGCACCTCCGGTGTAGTAGGGGTCGTCGTCGACGGTGGCGTCTGGCTCCTGGACTCCAGCATCTGGTTGCGACAACCAGAAAGAAAGGAAGGGGGAAAAGGGGGAGAAAGCAACCGTGAGTACTCATCCAAAGTACTCGCAAGCAAGGACTACACTACATATGCATGGGTATATGTGTAAAGGGCCATATCGGTGGACTGAACTGCAGAATGCCAGAATAAGAGGGGGATAGCTAATCCTGTCGAAGACTACGCTTCTGGCAGCCTCCGTCTTGCAGCATGTAGAAGAGAGTAGATTGAAGTCCTCCAAGTAGCATCTCCAAGTAGCATCTCCAAGTAGCATCTCCAGCAGCATCCATAGCATAATCCTACCCGGCGATCCTCTCCTCGTCGCCCTGCGGAAAAGCGATCACCGGGTTGTCTGTGGAACTTGGAAGGGTGTGTTTTATTAAGTATCCGGTTCTAGTTGTCATAAGGTCAAGGTACAACTCCAAGTCGTCCTGTTACCGAAGATCACGGCTATTCGAATAGATTAACTTCCCTGCAGGGGTGCACCACATAACCCAACACGCTCGATCCCATTTGGCCGGACACACTTTCCTGGGTCATGCCCGGCCTCGGAAGATCAACACGTCGCAGCCCCACCTAGGCACAACAGAGAGGCCAGCACGCCGGTCTAAACCTAAGCGCACAGGGGTCTGGGCCCATCGCCCATAGCACACCTGCACGTTGCGAGGGCGGCCGAAAGCAGACCTAGCCTAGTAGGCGTTCCAGTCCAATCCGGCGCGCGCCGCTCCGTCGCTGACGTCTGAAGTGCTTCGGCTGATACCACGACGTCGGGATACCCATAACTACTCCCACGTAGATGGTTAGTGCGTATAGGCTCGTAGCCGACTCAGATCAAATACCAAGATCTCGTTAAGCGTGTTAAGTATCCGCGAACGCCGAACAGGGCCAGGCCCACCTGTCTCCTAGGTGGTCTCAACCTGCCCTGTCGCTCCGCCACAAAGTAACAGTCGAGGGCCGTCGGGAACCCAGGCCCACCTCTACCGGGATGGAGCCACCTGTCCTTTCAGCCCCCTCGTCAGAATCACTTGCGGGTACTCAATGAGCTGACCCGACTTTAGTCACCACCTGTATAGTATGTATGTATGTATAGGATATACCCGTGATCACCTCCCAAGTGATCACGGCCCGATAGTATAGCAAGGCAGACTGACAAGAATGTAGGGCCAATGATGATAAACTAGCATCCTATACTAAGCATTTAGGATTGCAGGTAAGGTATCAACAGATGTAGCGACAATGTCAGGCTATGCATCAGAATAGGATTAACGAAAGCAGTAACATGCTACACTACTCTAATGCAAGCAGTATAGAGGAGAATAGGCGATATCTGGTGATCAAGGGGGGGGCTTGCCTGGTTGCTCTGGCAAGAGAGAGGGTCGTCAACTCCGTAGTCGAACTGGTCAGCAGCAGCGTCGGTCTCGTAGTCTACCGGAGAGAAGAGGGGGAAGAAATAATGAATACAGAGCAAACAAAGCACCACAAAATATATCAAGGCAATACGCGGTGTTCGGTGTGCCCTAACGCGGTAGTAGGTGATACCGGTGAAGGGGGGGGGGGAACCCCCGGGAAAGTATTCCCGGTGTTTCGTGTTTTCGGGCAGAGGAGCCGGAGGGGGAAAGTTGCGGGTTCGATAGGTTAGGGGTGTGTGGCGGACGAACGGACCGCGTATCCGGATTCGTCTCGTCGTTCTGAGCAACTTTCATGTTGAAAATATTTTAATCCGAGTTACGGATTAAAAGATATGATTTTCTAAAGATTTTATTAATTTCTGAAATTTAATTAGTTATTTAATTTAATTCGAAAATGGCTTTATGACATCAGCATGATGTCATGCTGACGTCAGCAGTCAACAGGGTTGACTTGGTCAACCTGACATGCGGGTCCAGTGGGACCCACCTGTCATTCTCTGTTTAGTTTAATTACAGATTAGTTAATCTAATTAGTGATTAGGTTAATCTAATCAGGATTAATTAACTTAATTAATTACTTAATTAATTAATTAATTAACATTTTAATTATTTTAATTATTATCTATTTATTTTATTAAATCTTCTTTTTTTTTAATTTTCGTTCTGGGGCCTGGGCCCCTCATGTCATAGGCACAGGGCCTTAGCGGGTTCGGGCGCAACGGGCGCGGTTGCGGGCAACGGGCACCGGTGTGCGGGCGTGGTGGCCGGCCCCAATCAGGGCGCCCGAGGGGGGGGGGCGCCGGCGAGGCGCAGAGCGGGGCGAGGTTGGCGGGGCGCCGGCGACCACCGCACAAGCGGCAGCAGGGCGCAGGGAGCCCAGACCGGCGCGTGGGCGTGGGGAACACGGCGAGGCAAGGCAAGGCGACGGCCCGGGCGGAGGGCGACGCCGTCCGGGGCAGGACGAGGCCGGCGCGGGCGTGTCTAAGGGCGGCAGGCCACGCGGGCACAGGCAGGGGGCGCGGGCGCGGCCAGGGCGGCCGGCGCGCGTTGTAGGCGCCAGTGAGCGAGGCCATGGCCGAAGTGGCCGGAGCAGGGGAGGAGGAGTTGTCGGGGCCTCACCACGGGGCCGTGGGGTCTAGGCAGCGGGCTCGACGGAGGTCGGGGAAGTCCGACGAGGAGGGGGTCGAGGTAGAGGAGCTCCTGTGAGGTTGCTCCGACGAACGACGACGGCGGAAAGGTCCTCCAAGCGGTGGCGATGCGGCGCCGGCGTCGAGCACGTCGGGCGGCGGGGAGGAGATGAGGAGGCGGGGGTCCGGTGGGGAGGCGGCGCTGGTGCCGGCTGGTGACGGCTCACATCGGGCGCGAGCGAGGGAGGAGGGGATCGGGCTCCTCCCGATCCAGATCCAGAGCGAGGGGGTGGGGGAGAGCGAGTGGGGGGGGGGTGGCGGCGACGTGGAGGCGGCGCTGGGGCGACGGGATCGGGGGTTGCCCTGATCCAGATCGGGGAAGGGCGAGAGGGAGGAGTGGGAGAGAATGGGGGCGACGTGGGGGTGGGGGTTAGGGTTTCAGGGGGATAAGGTGGAGTGGGAGGATCCGGCCGGGCCAGTGGGCTGGTCTGGCGGCCCGTCGGCTTGCTGGGCCGAGGCCTAGATGGCCAGGGGGTTCTCTCCCTCTCTTTTATTTTTTTTGTTTTACCTTTTGTCTTTTCTTTTTATTTATTCTTTTCTGTTTTAGTTTAGTCATACTTTATTTTAGTTTTTATAAAATATGACCATAGCTCCTAAAATAAGGTTTCAGAACATCCCTCTACCATAAAAAGTTTGGCGGTCAATTAAACTAGTTTAACATTTGTTTATTATTTAAAATCATTTGAATAATTGTTTTGCTATGGTTTCATTCACTTTAGAGTATTTAATCATTTCATAAAAGTGTGGTTCCTCCACCATAATTGATTATGATTTAGTTGCTACAATTTTTGAACATTTTTGATTTGACTATTGGAAACTTTTAATGTTTGACTTTAACTAAAATTTGAATTTGGCTCGGATCTGAACTAACACGAGATTAGCAACAGTAATCGTGGTGACATGGCATCATTTGCAGAGGTTACTGTAGCTTGATTACCCGGGCGTCACAATCGTCCACTGCTAGGGATGGACGTTTCTCATCCACGGCGACGGACCAAGAGCCTTGCATCGCGTCCTCTCACTTCATCGGCACCGTCGTCCTCTTTGCCGAGGCCGATCACACGACCTTCTCTTCCACTGCAACAAGACTTATCCCCCAATGCACCCGTCTACCATCGCATATTTGCTTCAACGCCACCGACAACCATCGCGCCCCGATGCCTACACGGCGCCGCAAGAGAGGTGGTACTTCATATCTCCTCAACTTTTTGATCTCAACCAGAAAATAGATTGTAACTTGGTTACTCTACTTTCTTTTCAGCTCTTAGAATTTAGTTCTTAGTTCGAAGAAAACAATGGATGTTAAATATCATTTCTATGGCTTGCAGCTTTAAATCTGTCATGGCGCAGTCATAATACAGTTTAATTGATCATGCTTAGGGTTTAATTGATCATGTTGGTTCCGTGGTGGTTTCTTTAATAGAAATCGGAGGGGAAACCCTCTTTTACTAAAAAATGCTTAGGGTTCCCCCCTTTTATGATCACTATACGATCAGAATACGTGCTTCGTGTCATAATAGCACTGCTCCACCCATCAAGCTAAACAAGCTTAGTTGTTCAAATACGAATCTGATATTATTAAAACAGACTCGTTTAATTGGTCAGCTAAATGTTCCTAATTTAGTTTCAAAAATGCATGTTCTCCGCTCGGGTGTGTATCTCTATAGGGTGCCCACGGTGGGCCGCGGCCCACCCTGGGATTTTGGGTCGTCCCAGGCCCCGAATCCCCTCTATCTGCTACGCGCTTCCGATCTCTACTCGCCCCCAGCCGCCTGCCTCGCCGATGACTTGTTGTCCCTAGACGGCTTGACTCTAGGAGGAGACACCAGACTAATAGGAGGTCAGGAGCCGCTCGCCCAACAGTGTTACCGCTGCCCGGGCACGCCGCCGTGCCTACCTTCCCAGTCCGTTCAGGGCTCAGGCGTGCAATACCCACTAAGCCAACCCGATTTATCTTGAGATATGTCCTCAACACTCAGCGGCCACTCCTCATCACCCATTTTCTAATTGATTCATTACTCATTAGCAGGACTATCATTAGGGTTTGTTGTGTGCTGAGTGCTACCTACATTTAATGGTTCAGATGTATTTCAGTAATCTTTAGTACCTGTAAAGTTCACAGGGTTTCAAAATTCCGGCCCTAGGAACAGACACTAGTCATTTTGGATTGTTGGTCGTAGTGACATTGACCCAGATTATTACTGTAGGCTAGGTTTGTTGACAATTTTACTTGTCTTTCTTACTCATTCGATATGATATCCAATTATTCACGTTGATTAGTTGCAAACAATAAGTGCTAGACAAACTTCTTGATTCAGATTTTGGACGGTCTCTTACTGCAGTTACAATTCTGCATACTTTCCCTAGTAAGCTCACAAGTAAATGATTGACTCTCTACATCTATGCTTGCCTTGTCATAATTTGTCAATATTATTTTAGGGTGGACCACCCTGTTTCAAAATACTGGAATCGTAGACATGAGTGAATAGTATTTCTCTGTGTGATCTCTTCCATCATGTGTGGGCAACGAACACTGCATTGTATAGAAAGAAAGTGTCATTTCCAGCTTTTACATAGGCTACGATCTTTTACATGGAATACAATTTGCCTACTTGCTTTATGTCGCACTACCAACACTCCACCCTTGAAGCTAAACATTATGCCACTCATAATTCCTTAGTTTATTTGTTCAAATACAAATTTGATATGATTCTAATGTTCCTACGTCAGTTTTGAAATATGTGTCTGCCTGTTATAGAGACATAAGGGGTTTGTATTTCTGTGTGTTGTCCGGTTAGCACGGTTGGGGGGTGAACTTTGCATATGCAGGGGTTTATAGGTAGACACACTCTTCGAGTTGAATCCGCAATGCATTCCATAGATAATCTGACTACTTTTTATGTTTTCATGAATCTCAGATTCTGAACAGCATCATAATGATTATGAGCTTGCGCGCATGAAAAGAATAAAGCAGAACAATGCCATGGCTGTCAAACTTGGCATTAAGGGACTGAAATCAAGTCTGGATGCAATGCAATGCAAACGATCTCCACCTACAGATTCATGCTCAGAATATGATCCTAACAGTGATTCTGAGCTAGAGGGAGACCTAAGTCAATGTAGCTCCCTAGTGGAGGAGTTAGAGGCATATGCCCTATCTTATTCACCCATCAAGGTGCTTGCTCTAACTTTCCAAGGTTATATTTGTCGCACATATCTTGCAACTGATGCTTTGCATTGATTCTACTTTGTTGCACTGCCATTAGCCTAGTTTACACATCGTGTATGTGAATATGCCATGCCTATCCATTTTCAGTACATATTCCATCTGTCATCATACCATATTTATCCATTCAAATGTTGTTCTTGTGTATCAGACGTTCAAAAGGAAGAGGGCGATTGCTAATCGTGGAGGAGCACAAGCAAAGTATTTGGAAAAGGTAGTAACACCTGATAAATCAAATAGCCCATTGGGTGTAGTTGCAATATCACCTGACCCACATAACACCCCAACTCTAGCAGACTCTAGCCCTACACTGGTCATTTCTGATGCCCCAACTCAGCAGACCCCAACTACAGCAAATAGTATGATGATGCCAGTTGACATAGCACCAGCTCTACGACGCAAAACCCCCATTCTAGCAAAGAGTACACCAAATCCAGTTGCCAAATCCCTTTTCAAACCAGAGAGAGCCCCAATTGCAGCAAATAGGACCCCTGTTCCATTTCTTCCTAGTTTAGAAGACGAAGCTTATATTGTTGTCAGGAACTTTGTGCGCATCTTTCCTTCATGGAAAGATTATACCGGAGACACAGAACAATTTCCAGTCTTCCTCTGCAACTTACACGTAAGTAATGTACTAATGTTATTCATGGTAATTACTGTATATGTTTTTGCTGACGGAAGACACAAGATTTCATTCTTTTAAATAGGCGAGGACCAATCTGGATTATCAAGACGAGCAAGGGTTGGTTGCACTTTTTAAGCACTCGTTGATGAAGTATCGTTCCTACCTGAGCCAAGCGCACTTTGATGGCAAGCCTCTAAACGAAATTTCTGTAAAGTCTCCGGTGCTACATTTATCCGACAGTGACTGGAATAATCTTGTTACACATTGGTCCCGTCTGAAGCGTAAGGTACTGTCTATGATATCACATCACAATTTGAACTACATTTCTGCATTTGCCTTAACGTCTCACTTGTACAAAAACTGTTAGCAGAAGAATATTCATTCTCAAGGGACCATAGAATCTCGCAACTATACTGCAAACTGCATTGCTCTTGTGAGCACCTCTTACCCCGTATGACCATACTTACTTTCATAGCTATTTGATTATGTAGCATCACTGCACATGTTAGCCTCGTCATCGTCCATTTGGTGGACATTATAAGATCTGTATGGTCTCTTACATAAATTTAGAATCAACCCAATGCTTTTGAAGAGGTTTAGCTCTGCACTCCTCTTGTAAGGACTGAACATCGTCTATCACTTTTCTTACATTAATAGCTACTCACTCCGCCCATAATATAAGAACGTTTTGTACAGTACACCAGTGTTCAAAACACTCTTGTACTATGGGAAGAGGGATTGTTTCATTGTGTAGCATTCTGCATCTTATCTCCCTCGCCCACCATTTACTAAAAAAGATCAGATCTATATTTAATCTTACCAAAAAGTAGAATACACAACAATGCTAGTGCAGAAGTGTAGCCCATTGCTCTTGTCAGTACATTTTGTCCTGTAACGCTTGTACTTCCAGGGATTGGTAGTTAATTAGTAGCATCAATCTGCATCTTATCTTCATTATCCTCTATCCCTTCTAGTATTATCATATCTATAATTACTCTCTACAAAATGTAGAGTACATGCAATGCTTATGAAGAAGATTCTGTGCTAAAATTCTTGAGTTATCCTTCCCTTGACATGGAGAAGGGCATTATAAAGCCGGTGTTAACTATTAATGTAAGTCAGTCCTTCTAAAGCCTTTATCCTCAACTGCTATTTAATTTGCTCATACTCCCTATCGTTTACTGTTGTTTAGTTTGCTGTTTCTATCAAAATGCAAGTTCGCAAGAACCGTAAGTTCCAAGTTTTACTTGTAAAACCAAATTCCTTATTCATACCATGCACATTACTAAATACTCCCTATATGTATTCTTGTTTTTGTGGATCTATAATCCAGTGTGTGGTGAAGCAGCCCACATTTGCACCTTGTCATCTCCTGTTTTATCTTACTGATGTGGCTGATGATATGAAAAACATGCCATGCACATTAACCAAAATAGATACAATAATTGTCTTTACCCTTCATATATGCTTGTTATGTTGGCATGGTAATCCAGTAGTGTGGTGAAGCTCCCCGCATTATGAACAATGCCAAATTATGCTATTGATATTTTAAACTTACTCTTTATTTTCTAATTTGAAACAGGACAGTTATTATCTTTGTTTATACACGTGCAAAACATGTCGTCTATTGACTTGTTTCAGGGTGATATGCCTGATGGGATGCACAAGTCTACTGAAGGCTGTGAGACAAACCCAACATATATTGCAGCAAAGAAGGTAAAAGATCTTCAAGATAGCAAGACAACCCCAAAGTCTTGTCTTGATGTAGTGTTCAAGTTACTTGAGACTAGCAGCCAGACAAGCTCACAGAATTTGCTGTCTGAATCAATTCGACTTCTTTAGTCCCAAGTTCTTGCAGAAAGGCATTCTGCAACTCAACTTCGACTTGAAGTCCTATCTCTAAGAAAGATTGCGGAGAACACCAATGAGAACCTCATTGCTAAACAGCTACACCTGGAAGCTATGCCTGACATGCTAGGCCGGTCTCACAACCTTGCTCAGCAGCTTGCGCAACAGTTCCTGCACAAGGCTAACCTTTCTTGAACTATCTTGGAAGTGGTCCCGGTTCAATAATATTATTTTGTTACGCTACAATGGTGCCCAATTTTTGTAATTTGCTTCTTCGTTGCACTTTATGATCACTGGTGGCGAACTTCGATGCCCAGTGGATGTAATATACCGTAAATCCTTTATTGTATCGTGTAGGTTTATTCTAAGTTACTATGCCGTAATTTCTTTATTGTATAGAGTAGGTTTGTTCTTAATTCCTACTAGTTACTGCCATCATTCGCTATCTGAAAAAAATCTGATGTAGTCGACCGGGCCGAACATTCGCCTCTAACGGGCCTGGTTTTTAGCGGGCCACAATTGGGCCAGCCTCTATCTTTCTTGGGCCCGAATGGTTGGGGCCTTCACACTTTTCGCCAGGCCCACAACTTACTCCGGCCTATAGTTGGCCCAAATTTTAGTTGGGCCTTTTGTGGACCCAGCGCTTAGTTTGGCCTAGGTAGCGTTGGGCCATTAACAGGCTGAATATTCTACTGGCCTGTTATGGCCTAGAAGAAACGATGGGCCTTTAGCAGGGCGAAATGCATGTTGGGCCTCAATTTTCACTAGTCGTTGACGAGCCTTCAGCAGGCTAAAATGTAGACCGGGCCTTTTTTGGCCCAGTTATATGAAGAGTCGTTACCAGGCCGAAACATATCTCGAGCCTTAGTTGGCCCACTGATATCATGGGACTTTAAGAGGCCGAAAGCTTAGTACATGCATCAATGGGCCGAATTATATGACATGCCTTTAACAAGCCCAACATCACGTTGGGCTGAACTATTGCCACCTTTATCATGGGCCGTTAGTGGGTCGGATGTCGCGTCGGACCATGTATGGCCCATGGGCAGCATGGGCCATTCCCAGGCGGAAAGACACACCGGGCTGAAATGGGCCCATGTCTACATCGGGCCTTGATACGTCTCCGTTGTATCTATAATTTTTGATTGTTCCATGCCAATATTATTCAACTTTTATATACTTTTGGCAACTTTTTATACTATTTTTTGGGACTAACATATTGATCCAGTGCCCAGTGCCAGTTCCTGTCTGTTGCATGTTTTTTGTTTCGCAGAAACCCAATATCAAAAGGAGTCCAAACGGGATAAAAATGGACGGAGAATTATTTTGGAATATTTGTGATTTTTGGGAAGAAGAATCAACGTGAAACGGTGCTCGAGGTGGCCACGAGAGTGGCCCACGCCACCACTCCAGGGGGGCGCGCCCCCCTATATCGTGGGCCACCCGTAAGGCGGTTGATGCCCTTCTTTGGCCGCAAGAAAGCTAATTTTTGGAAAACGATGTGGGCGAAGGTTTCAGTCCAATCGGAGTTACGGATCTCCAGATATAAAGGAAACGGTGCCAGAGCAGAATTCCAGAACGCAGAAACAGAGAGATAGATCCAATCTTAGAGGGGCTCTCGCCCCTCCCACGCCATGGGAGCCAAGGACCAGAGGGGAAACCCTTCTCCCATCTAGGGAGAAGGTCAAGGAAGAAGAAGAAGAAGGGGGGCTCCCTCCCCCTTGCTTCTGATGGCGCCGGAACGCCGCCGGGGGCCATCATCATCACCGTGATCTTCACCAACACCTCCGCAATCTTCACCAACATCTCCATCACCTTCCCCTATCTATATTCAGCGGTCCACTCTCCCGCAACCCGCTGTACCCTCTACTTGAACATGGTGCTTTAGGCTTCATATTATTATCCAATGATGTGTTGTCATCCTATGATGTCTGAGTAGATTTCCATTGTCCTATCGGTGATTGATGAATTGCTATGATTGGTTTGAATTGTATGTTTTATTATCGGTGCTTTCCTATGGTGCCCTCCGTGTCGCGCAAGCGTGAGGGATTCCCGCTATAGGGTGTTGCAATGCATTCATGATTCGCTTATAGTGGGTTACGTGAGTGACTGAAACACAAACCCGAGTAAGGGGATTGTTGCTTATGGGATAAATGGGACTAGATGCTTTAATGCTATGGTTGGGTTTTACCTTAATGAATCTTTAGTAGTTGCGGATGCTTGCTAGAGTTCCAATCATAAGTGCATATGATCCAAGTAGAGAAAGTATGTTAGCTTATGCCTCTCCCTCAAATAGAATTGCAATAGTGATTACCGGTCTAGTAACGTAGTCAATTGCTTAGGGACACTTTCACAACTCCTACCACCACTTTTCCGCACTCGCTTTATTTACTTTATTGCGTCTTTATTTAAACAGCCCCTACTTTTTATTTACGTGTTCTTTATTATCTTGCAAACCTATCCTATCACTCCTACAAAGTACTTCTAGTTTCATACTTGTTCTAGGTAAAGCGAACGTCAAGCGTGCGTAGAGTCGTATCAGTGGCCGATAGGACTTGAGAGAGTATTTGTTCTACCTTTAGATCCTCGTTGGGTTCGACACTCTTACTTATCGAAAGAGGCTACAACTATCCCGTATACTTGCGGGTTATCAAGACCTTTTTCTGGCACCGTTGCCGGGGAGTCATAGTGTGGGGTGAATATTCTCGTGTGTGCTTGTTTGCTTTATCACTAAGTAATTTTTATTTGCTGTTCTTAGTTGTTTTCTATCTTTAGCTATGGGTAGGAAACGCAAAATACCAAAAAAATTAGTTGTACCTACTGAACCAGTGGTTGAAGAACCACTCAAAATCCATCATACTCCTGAAGCATTTTACTTGGATCATCTTCGATCCCTTTGTGCTCGTGCTGAAACCCCCACTAGTTTAGTTGAGGGCAAATCTTTAGATGAGCATGCTTGTTTTGTGCGACACCGTATATCTGAAAAATGGAAACTATTATGGGATCAAATTCAACGTTTGCAATGCTATGCTTGGAATCTATGTGAAATATATGGGTTTACTTGTTGTTCTGAAGACCCTAAGAAACACCTACCCTATCAATGCTTGTTTAGTGATAATGGAATCGTATCTTCGTATGCTAAGGTGTTTACAATTACTATGATGTTCAACAAATTGAAGAATTTGTTGCTTTTAAAGGTGCTTATGAGATTGCCTCTTTGATTGAAAAGTATGATGCTACTCTTTACAAATCTGAAATTTTTGCCAATATTGTTATGATAATTATGCTTCTAATGCCTATGTTAAACCATATATTGAGGACTTCTCCGCTGTCCAAGAAGAGACTAATATTTTGCAGGAAGCTATGGAAGAAGAAATTGATGAAACAGTGATCTCATTGGATGAAAAAGATGATGAGGAGAGCGAGGAACAAAAGGAGGAAGAGCGGATTAGCTACCTGTGCCCACCTTCTAATGAGAGTAACCCTCCAGCTCATACATTATTTAATTCCCCTTCGTGCTTACCGAAGGATGATTGCTATCATGATTGCTATGATCCCGTTGATTCTCTTGAAATATCCCTTTTTGATGATACTTGCTATGCTTGTGGACAAGATGCCAATATGAATTATGCTTATGGAGATGAACTTGCTATAGTTCCTTATCTTAAACATGAAATTGTTGCTATTGCACCCACGTATGATAGTCCTATTATATTTTTGAATTCTCCCTACTACACTATATCGGAGAAGTTTGTGCTTATTAAGGTTTATATTAATGGGTTTCCTTTTACCATTGGACATGATGATTTTGATGAATGTAATATGCATGTGCTTGCTACTCCTACTTGCAGTTATTATGAGAGAGGAACTACATCTCCGCCTCTTTATGTTTCCAACACGACAGAATTGCAAGAAACTGCTTATACTATGCATTGGCCTTTACTATGTGTGCATGAATTGTTCTTTTATGACATGCCGATGCATAGGAAGAGAGTTAGACTTCGTTGTTGCTTGATATATGTTACTTTGTGCTCACTACTAAATTACAAATCATTGTTAATTAAAATTGGCTTTGATATACCTTGGGATCCGGCTGGATTCATTACTTGAGCACTAAATGCCTAGCTTAATGGCTTTAAAGAAAGCACTGCCAGGGAGACAACCCGGAAGTTTTAGAGAGTCATTTATTTCTGTTGAGTGCTTTCATATAGTTTAAAAACAAAAAAATAAAGAGGGGAACCTAAAAACTTTTCAAAAAGGAAAGTGAAAGTGAGAGAGACAAGCATTGTTGAAGTGGGAGAGCTCCTTGAACTTTGTTCATGCACACAGAAACTTTATGTATCTTGATTACAGAAACTTTTCATCAAAAATAATTATCCCCTTGTATATTTCCATTGTATTATAATGTGCTAAGGTTTGCCTTTAGGATGTTTACAATGCTTGTTGGTTTATACGGTGCAGGACAGAAACTTTGTCTGTAGTGAGCGATTTTACATTTTTAACTGGAACGTCAATTGGTTCTGGTTCATTTTTCACTGTCTTGCCTTACAACTTGTTTATTTTTCCTAATTTTGGTAGAATGTTTGGGGTACCATAAGTATGGTGGATGTTCAGATTGCTATAGACTGTTCTGTTTTTGACAGATTCTATTTTTGATGCATAGTTTGCTTGTTTTGATGAATCTATAAATTTATATTAGTGGATTAAGCCATGGAAAAGTTATATTACAGTAGACAAAATGCAAAAAAAAAATGAATTGGTTTGCAACAGTACTTAGAGTGGTGATTTGCTTTATTATACTAACGGACCTTACCGAGTTTTCTGTTGAAGTTTTGTGTGGATGAAGTGTCTAAACGAGGAGGTGTCAATATGAGGAAAAGGAAGAGAGGCAAGAGCTCAAGCTTGCGGATGCCCGAGGCACCCTAAGTAAATATTCAAGGAGACTCGAGCGTCTAAGCTTGGGGATGCCCCGGAAGGCATCCCCTCTTTCTTTAACAAGTATCAGTATGTTTTCGTATTCGTTTCATTTATGCATTATGTGCAAGTCTTGGAGCGTCTTTTGCATTTAGTTTTCACTTTTCTTTTATGCACCATGCTGGTATGAGATAGTCCTTGGTTGATTTATAGAATGCTCATTGCACCTCACTTAAATCTTTTGAGTATGGCTTTATAGAATGCTTCATGTGCTTCACTTATATCATTTGAAGTTTGGATTGCCTGTTTCCCATTACAGAGAAAATCACCATTTGTAGAATGCTCTTTTGCTTCACTTATATTTGTTAGAGCATGGGCATATCTTTTGTAGAAAGAATTAAACTCTCTTGCTTCACTTATATCTTTTTAGAGAGATGACACGAATTGGTCATTCACATGGTTAGTCACAAAATCCTACACAAACTTGTAGGTCGCTGAATATGATATGTTTGATTCCTTGCAATAGTTTTGCGATATAAAGATGGTGATATTAGAGTCATGCTAGTGGGTGGTTGTGGATTGTAGAGACACTTGTCTTGAGGTTTGCAAGTCCCGTAGCATGCACGTAAGGTAACCGTTGTGTGACAAATTTGAAGCATGGGGTGTTTCTTTGATTGTCTTCCTTATGAGTGGCGGTCGGGGACGAGCGATGGTCTTTTCCTACCAATCTATCCCCCTAGGGGCATGCGTAGTAGTACTCTGCTTTGAGGGCTAATAAACTTTTGCAATAAGTATATGAGTTCTATATGACTAATGTGAGTCCATGGATTATACGCACTTTTACCTTTCCATCATTGCTAGCCTCTTCGGTACCGTGCGTTACCCTTTCTCACCTCGAGAATTGGTGCAAACTTCGCCGGTGCATCCAAACCCCGTGATATGATACGCTCTATCACACATAAGCCTCCTTATATCTTCCTCAAAACAGCCACCATACCTACCTATCATGGCATTTCCATAGCCATTCCGAGATATATTGCCATGCAACTTCCATCATCATCATATACATGACTTGAGCATTCATTGTCATATTGCTTTGCATGATCGTAAGATAGCTAGCATGATGTTTTCATGGCTTGTCCGTTTTTTGCTACGCTAGATCATTGCACATCCCGGTACACCGCCGGAAGCATTCATATAGAGTCATATCTTTGTTCCAGTATCGAGTTGTAATATCGAGTTGTAAGTAAATAAAATTGTGATGATAATCATTATAGAACATTGCCCCATAAAAAAAAGAAAAAGAAAAAAAGGAAAGGCCAAAGAAGCCTAAATAAAAAAGGGGGCCAAAGAAACCCACCCAAAAAGAAAAAAAGAAAAAAAAGAAAAATAAAGAAAAAGAAAAAGGGGCAATGTTACTATCTTTTATCCACACTTGTGCTTCAAAGTAGCACCATGTTCTTCATATAGAGAGTCTCCTATGTTATCACTTTCATATACTAGTGGGAATTTTCATTATAGAACTTGGCTTGTATATTCCAACGATGGGCTTCCTCAAATGCCCTAGGTATTCATGAGCAAGCAAGTTGGATGCACACCCACTTAGTTTCTTTTGTTGATCTTTCATACACTTATAGCTCTTAGTGCATCCGTTGCATGCCAATCCCTACTCCTCGCATTAACATCAATTGATGGGCATCTCCATAGCCCGTTGATTAGCCGCAACGATGTGAGACTTTCTCCTTTTTTGTCTTCTCCACATAATCTCCATCATTATATTTTATTACACCTATAGTGCTATATCCATGGCTTGCGCTCATGTATTGCGTGAGGGTTGAAAAAGCTGAAGCGCGTTAAAAAGTATGAACCAGTTGCTTGGCTTGTCATCGGGGTTGTGCATGATGGGGGGCATTTTGTGTGACCAAAATGAAGCATGGCCCAACTATATGATTTTGTAGGGATAAGCTTGCTTTGGCCTTGTTGTTTTGAAAAGAAATGATTGCTTTATTAGTACGCTCGAAGTATATTCTTTTTATGTCAAATGATAGACTATTGCTTTGAATCACTCGTATCTTAATATTCATGCCATGATTAGATATGTGATCAAGATTATGCTAGGTAGCATTCCACATCAAAAATTATGTTTTTTATCATTTACCTACTCGAGGACGAGCAGAAATTAAGCTTGGGGATGCTGATACGTCTCCGTCATATCTATAATTTTTGATTGTTCCATGCCAATAATATTCAACTTTTATATACTTTTGGCAACTTTTTATACTATTTTTTGGGACTAACATATTGATCCAGTGCCCAGTGCCAGTTCCTGTCTGTTGCATGTTTTTTGTTTCGCAGAAACCCAATATCAAACGGAGTCCAAACGGGATAAAAACGGACGGAGAATTATTTTGGAATATTTGTGATTTTTGGGAGGAAGAATCAACGCGAAATGGTGCCCGAGGTGGCCACAAGAGTGGCCCACACCACCACTCAAGGGGGGCGCGCCCCCTATCTCGTGGGCCACCATAAGGCGGTTGATGGCCTTCTTTGGCCGCAAGAAAGCTAATTTTTGGAAAACAATCTGGGCGAAGGTTACAGTCCAATCGGAGTTACAGATCTCCAAATATAAAGGAAACGGTGCCAGAGCAGAATTCCAGAACGCAGAAACAAAGAGATAGATCCAATCTCGGAGGGGCTCTCGCCCCTCCCACGCCATGGGAGCCAAGGACCAGAGGGGAAACCCTTCTCCCATCTGAGGGGAAACCCTTCTCCCATCTAGGGAGAAGGTCAAGGAAGAAGAAGAAGAAGGGGGGCTCTCTCCCCCTTGCTTCCGGTGGCACCGGAACACCGCCGGGGGCCATCATCATCACCGCGATCTTCACCAATTCCTCCGCCATCTTCACCAACATATCCATCACCTTCCCCCATCTATATTCAGCGGTCCACTCTCCTGCAACCCGCTATACCCTCTACTTGAACATGGTGCTTTATGCTTCATATTATTATCCAATGATGTGTTGCCATCCTATGATGTCTGAGTAGATTTCCATTGTCCTATCGGTGATTGATGAATTGCTATGATTGGTTTGAGTTGTATGTTTTATTATTGGTGCTGTCCTATGGTGCCCTTCGTGTCGCGCAAGCATGAGGGATTCCCGCTGTAGGGTGTTGCAATGCGTTCATGATTCGCTTATAGTGGGTTGCGTGAGTGACTGAAACACAAACTCGAGTAAGGGTATTGTTGCGTATGGGATAAAGGGGACTTGATGCTTTAATGCTATGGTTGGGTTTTACCTTAATGAATCTTTAGTAGTTGCGGATGCTTGCTAGAGTTCCAATCATAAGTGCATATGATCCAAGTAGAGAAAGTGTGTTAGCTTATGCCTCTCCCTCAAATAGAATTGCAATAGTGATTACTGGTCTAGTAACGTAGTCAATTGCTTAGGGACACTTTCACAACTCCTACCACCACTTTTCCACACTCGCTTTATTTACTTTATTGCATCTTTATCTAAACAGCCCCTACTTTTTATTTACGTGTTCTTTATTATCTTGCAAACCTATCCTATCACTCCTACAAAGTACTTCTAGTTTCATACTTGTTCTAGGTAAAGCGAACGTCAAGCGTGCGTAGAGTCGTATCAATGGCCGATAGGACTTGAGAGAGTATTTGTTCTACCTTTAGCTTCTCGTTGGGTTCGACACTCTTACTTATCGAAAGAGGCTACAACTATCTTGTATACTTGCGGGTTATCAGGCCTCTAACAAGCCGAAAGTCACTGGGCTGTAATTGGGCCCAAATATTCAGCGAACAATTAACGAGCTAGATCTGGCTTCAGGCCGTAAATTGGCCTTTATTAAACATGCCGTTATTGGGCTGGCCCACTAGTACCTGAGTAAGTACTATGGGCCTTTGACTGGGCTGGCCTTTTTAACCTATATGGGCCTCTGTTGGGCCCTGCCACGTGTCGACGTATCATAGGCATGTCTCCTCCAATGGACGGCGACATTTGGCCCGCCGAGGAGCAGACACGTGTTTCCTCCGACCAATGAGAATTTTACACATAGAAAATCACCATTGGTCCGGGCTATTAACGGGTTATCGGAGCCAAAACCGGACCCGATAGCTTAACCGCGAGCCATTATGGTGGTTCCCACGTGTCGGTCACCCTTGACAAAAGCACTTCTATGACGCGTGATTTATCATCATGGAAGAGGACACTTCCGTGATGATAATTTTGGTAATGTCATGGAACACTTCTACGACATCATAGGTATGACTATCTTGATTCTATCATAAAATCATCATGGATGTACATGCATGAAAGAAAACGTGACCTACTGTGACAAACACGTATCATCACGGAAGTGTATTTTTTTGTAGTGGAGATTGTCGACGCGGTCGCTCATTGCTTGTTGTTCTTGATGCAAAGCTCTTTGTGCACCGAAGAGGTGGCTCTTGGTGACATAGGATGACATGTCATCGTGATGCTCGATGAAGAGTGGGTTGGTAGAAGAACTTGGCCTATCCATCATTCCAAGCAAATTTGTGAGTGTGACAAAGAGAAGAACTTATACCAAATGTACCTTGACCGATGTTGAAGATGGATCAATGATCACTCAAATGTGGAACAAGGAAATAGCACAATTGGTACCAATTCTTGTCGGTTCTCACACCTACACAAGTAAAAGCTTATGGTGGAGCTCGGTTAGGATGATGGCTCAAAATTTTATGCAATTGTGAGTGAGCTTCAAAAATGTTGAAAAAGATTCACAAATTCGTAAATGCAACAAGTAGACCAATAGCAAGATATGGTACACGGAAACACACACGCAAATATATAAGTGGGGTCGTGCAACCAAGGAATGAGCCAAAATGTGGAATCCACGAAAATGTTCTTGTTGCACAACACTAGAGAGACGCTAGCACGATTGCACAATAGGCGGATACGAAACTTGTGCACAACCTACTAAGCAAAAATGCAATGACTTCTATCCCAAGTATGCTATAAGTATGATATTCCGGTGATATGATCCAAGATGATCGAGTATGACAATCTTAATGTAGTATGATGCTATGGTTCTTGCTTATAAGCTCTTTTCTTATCTTTCCCTCTTGCTTAAAAGCTTGTTTGGCTCTTTCGCTTTTGAGCTCTTTTCTCATGCAAAACTTCACGAACCAAGATAGCAATTTGTCGGCGTTCTGGGAATGGGGGTACCCAGACTTGCCTGTCTGCGGCCTGCGGCGTGGCTCAAGGAGTGGCCCAGTATGACCCATCTTCGCCAACACATGCTCAAGACCCTCGCGAGGGGCCAAGCCTCGTGGGACGGATGACAGGAGGCTTCCTCAGGCACGGCCTCGTCAGGCTGGCTCACGAGGAGGCGGAGGGATCAAGGCGGGGTACCTCACGAGGTACCCCGTGACGCAAGCCGTGACGACCAAGGCGCAGGCGGGTGCCAGGCGGGCGCCGGCCTGCGCAGAGTCCTTGTTTCCCCTTTGGTGCAAAGGGGACAAGCGCAGGCAAGGGTATCAAGCAAAGGCAACCATTTCGATGCAACAAGACCAAGACCAGCAGGGCTGCAGAGTGGAGGTCATCATGGAGCCCAAGCCAGCGTCATCGTCAGGGCCTTTGGCAGGCGAGGACCAACTTTAGTTAGGATAAGTGTGCTAGATGTTCCCCTTCAAAATGGCCAATTGTCGGCGCCCTTCCCGCTCAATATTTGGGAAGAGGCCCGGGGCCTTGGCCTATAGATAGAACTAGCCACCCACAGGGTAGAGGAAATCTAGACAGATCGAGAGAACAAGGATAGAAAGACACACACACACACACAGAGAGAGGCGTCTGAACCCTCCTAGCAGTTCATCGCACCAGCCAAGAACAGACCCTCGCAAGGTTGTTCTTCCCTTGTACTGTTCCTCATCAGCCTCAGAGGCAATCCACACACCACAAACTGGAGTAGGTATTACACCACAATGGTGGCCTGAACCAGTATAAATCTTGTGCCCCTTGTGTTGTTCTTCGAATAGTTTAGATCTTAGAGAGGCGGTGAAACATGAGTAGGCTGAGGGTGTGATCTCCGCGCGCACCCTAGTGTTCGAACCTCAAGGGTCTGCCGGAACCCGAAATCCGACATTTGGCGCGCCAGGTAGGGGTGTGCCGGAATATGCCTTCCGTCACCTCGTGTTTTCACCGCTCATCCCATCCATGTCGGACGCACGTCACGCCCGCGCCGAGCGCCGGGCCGCTCTTGCCGCTCGCGTCGCCCAGACAGTCCCCGTCGGTGGGCGCCCCCGTCGTTCCCCGTCGCCTACCGTCAATGCCGCCACCGGCCCGGCGGGGAACGAACAGTAGGCGTCGTCCCTGCAGCCATCAGTGCGGCGAGAAGGCCGCACCGCCACTCCATCGCTGACTCCAGACGGCTCCTCGTCCCACGCCCGTCGCGCTCCTGTGGACGCGCACGCTGCGCTGCTCCTGGCGCGGGAGCTCCTGCACTACCGCCCCGTCGACGACCTCTACGATGAGTGGCTCGGCCGCATCACCGAGTTCGTCAGCGCCGCTGGGGGCTCCCCTGCACCGTCCCTCTCGTTGCACCGCGCACCGCCCGGCGCGGGCGACGGAGCTCCGGGGGCACCTCAACCTCAAGAAGGCGCCTTGGTTCCAAGGCGCATGGCTCCTGGGCGGAACCCACTCCGTCCGGCGCCAGCACAACAAGAGAAGAGCTGCCAAGAGATCCCTCGTCCTCAGGAAGCCGCCCGTGTGCTCCCCGCACCGGCTCGGCATGAGCACGCACCTGCTCCGGCGCATCAAGACCCCGCGCTGCACCTGGCAGCAGCGCACAGAGACCCGCAAGATCAAGCTCTCTGTCACCATAGGGCTCCGGCCACTGCAGGCTGCCATGCCTTCTCCGCCGAGCTGCGCAGCGTGGCCTGGCCGGGCAAGTTCAAGCCAGACCTGCCCCCGCGCTACAATGGCACGGCTGACCCTGCTGAGTTCCTCCAGCTCTACGAGCTGGGCATCGAAGCCGCCAATGGAGATGAGAAGGTCATGGCAGACTGGTTCCCCATGGCGCTCAAGGACGGCGCCCGCACCTGGCTCCTGAACCTGTCTCCTGGCACGATATCCTCCTGGGACGAGATGCGCACCCAATTCATCACCAACTTCCAAGGCACTCACGACCGGCCCCTGGCCATGAGCGACTTGCGCCGCATCAAGCACCAGCCGGGGGAGACCCTGCAGAAGTTCATCCAGCGCTTCAACAACGCTCGCCTTAAGATCCCCAAGGTGTCTGAGGAGGCCATCATCTCAGCCTTCTCCGACGGCATGCGTGACGTCAAGATGAAGGAGGAGCTCGCGATCCATGAAGACTTGTGCACCTCCCTGGAGTTGTTCAATCTAGCGACCAAGTGCGCAAGGGCTGAGGAAGGGCGCCTGTCCCTCCTCGAGCTGCCAGCTGCTGACCCAGAAGAGAAGAAGCCCAAGACCAAGGACGTGAAGCGCAAGGGGGCTGCCGTGCTTGCAGCAGAGCCAGACACCAAGCGAGGCAGGGATCATCTTGAGACATCCAAGGGCAGCCGGTACTGCGTGTACCACAACCTCCACACCCACAACACCAACGAATGCCAAGAGCTCAGAGCCGTACGAGATGTGCGTGCCGGCCGACGCCCTGAGCGCAGCGACAGGGGCTATGGCCGAGGAGGAGGAAGAGGTGGAGGACGATGGGAAGACTGTGGCCCACGCCAAGGGTGGCGTGACCGACCTTGTGAGGACCGCTGGCAGGATCAGCCTCGTGAGGGAGGTTGGAGGGACCCACCTCGCGAGGGGGGATGGAGAGATCAGCCTCGCGAGGATCGCCCACAAGGTAATGCGGGCCTCCCTCCTTTGCCACTACAACCAAGGAGGAACGAAGACCATCACCAGGACGAGGGGGCTGGAGGCTTCCAGGAGCCGCGCGCAATCACTTGCATCTTGGGCGGCGCTCAAGCCCCGGCCTCTCAGCGCATCTTCAAGCAGTTTGCCCGTGAAGTGAATGCAGTCCTCCCCAAGCTTGAGGCCACACGCCCTCTTAGGTGGTCATCGTGCGCTATCACGTTCAGCTCGGCGGATCAGCTCAAGTGCGTAGCCACAACAGGAGTCCTCCTGATGCTTTGTTCCCCAATCATCAGCAACGTGCAAGTCACCAGGACCCTCATTGATGGCGGAGCAGGGCTCAATGTTCTATCCGTCGAAACGTTCAACAATCTCCAAGTGCCATACAATCAGCTGCAGCCAACCAAGCCCTTCTCAGGAGTCACCGATGGTTCCACGGTTCTGATCGGGCAGGTCCGCCTTCCTGTCACCTTCGGGAAGCGCGACAACTATCGCATAGAGCTCATTGACTTCGACGTCGCTCACATCCGCCTGCCGTACAATGCCATCCTCGGGTACCCAGCCCTGGCCAAGTTCATGGCCGTGACCCATCACGGCTACAATGTCCTCAAGATGCCAGGAAGCGGCGGAGTCATCACCGTGCCTTGTGAAGAGAGAGACGTTGTGTGTTCCCTGGAACGTGCCTTCCAAGCCACATCAATTGAAGACCCAGATCACAGGAATGGGAGGCCTCCCGAGGCTGCTCCTAAGAAGAAGAAGACATCGCCTGGCGCGACCCCTCGGGAGGCAGGCCCTTCAGGGTCTGCGCCCGTTCAGGGGGCACCTCCTTCTGTCGCATAGGAAGGCGCGCCCGGTGCCCTCCTCGAGCAGGGCTCGGGGGCTCTCTTCTGGAGGGCCATCGACTTTGCCAAGATTACGAGGGAGGCGCTCGGGCACCACTTGGAGGCGTGCTTCAATGAACGTTTCCCTCAGGAGGAAGCAAAGCAAGGAGGGCCAAACCCTCAGGAATTCATCAGCGAGATCATTCATGAGTTGCAGGAGTGAAGAGTCATGAGTGGCAGCCGCCGCTTGCCCGCTGTAGCTCCCCATCCAGGCGAGGATGGTGGGCTGCGCGTCTGCATTGACATACCAGGACTCAACCGGGCCGCCTCTCAGGAGCGCCTCTGGCCCTCACGCGTGGGGCGCTGTGAAGGCCCACACCACAGCTATGTTCGCATGCCTCACGGCCTGCCGAACGCGGCTGTTGTGCGTCAGCGCCTCATGAGGAGCACCTTGGAGGCTCAGGCGGTCAGGCATTCCGCAGTCCTGGCGGAGATGGAGATGGTTCACGAGGAGCCGCCAGCGCCTCCGGAGCCTCCCGAGGCCCCTGGGCATGGGGGCTTGTGAAGATCGTCTCCCGCAGCGCACGCCATCCGCTACTTCAGCATCCCTCCGTCTTTAGCATCATCAGGTGACATCCTTCGAGTTCCATTTTCAGCTGGGAGCACCCCCCAGGGCTGCATCATTCCCAGGCCTCGTGGGTCCGTCCCTGCGGTGTGTATCCCCTTTAGTTCATGTTTTCAGCTTACTTTATAGGGGGCGCCCCTCGGGCTGCATTATCCCCAAGCCACCCGGGCCAGACCCGGTGGCATGTATCCCTCTCGCATTTATTCAGATCGTGCGTTTGACCCATCATGATAGTTGTTTGATGCTTGCCTATGGCACCCTTCTTTCTTCATGTCGGCTGCTTGCACGTTAAAGGGGGGTACCTGAGCATCGCGACTCATGGGATCTTACTGGCTCTCCAGCCGTCATTCTCTGGCCTTGTCCACGGCATCGCGACCTGGCATACCAGTGACGGCTGAGCCCCGCTCGAGGGCCGGGACCCAAGGACGTAGAGCACCGACATCTAACCAAATCTGCAGGGACACATCACAAGTAAAGACCCAGAGCCAGGCGCAACCCACCTTGAGGTAGGGCCCCGTGAGTCCCGCGCTGGCTCACGGGTGCCCGGATACACCTCGCCAGGCCTTACCGTGCCAGCCACATGTCAGGGCGGGGCTGTATACGCCTCGGGGGCTCCTCCCGAAGGGGAGCCCCCTCCCACGCACCAGTGGAAGCACCATGCTCCGCGCTGGCTGACGACACTGCCGAGGAGCGGCTATGCCCGTACACATACGAAAGCGCTATGCTCCGCGCTGGTGATAAACAACTGAGGGTGGCCCCCGACTGCATCAACCTCAGGGAGCCCAGAGCTCAGTGTCCGGCCTCATCGTAACGCCTCCCCTCGGGAGTGCCGCGCGAGGGGGCTGGGCACGGGGGCTGCGCCCGGGTCACGCCCAGGCGCACGCCACCCAGCCAGGCCCCTCGGGCCTGGTTCGTCGCACGCCTCTCCCCGAGCGGAGCCAAGGTACGAAGGCCATTTGAATGTCAAGGGGGACTCCTAAGCATCGCGACTCAGGAGCCTAACTGGTCACGTAGCCCCTCACCCCTTAGTTCTGAAAGGCTAACGGCGGTTGAGGTATGCGCGGGGCCGGGCTCTGCCGACGTAGAACGGTAATCTCACCCATACATTTCACCTCCCTACTTGTTGTTCGTGCGTCAAGGGGGACTCCTGAGCATCGTGACTCAGGAGCCTAACTTGTCACGTATCCCCTCACTCCTTGGTCCTGTCCTGGTTTCCGGACGGGGCTAACGACGACTGAGGTATGCGCGGGGCCGGGCTCTGCCGACGTAGAACACAAGCAAGTAGGAAGGAAACACGCAAATCTCAAGAAATTCAAAATCAAATATTACAGTCCATAGAGTACTTTGACAACGCCAAACACAAGTTTAAACGCCTACACGAGGCAGAATGCATGTTGCAGGAATTAAAAGCAGGACAGGAGCCGCGAAAGGATCACTTTTTGGCGGCGCCATCGCTGGTGACGGGGCTGCGCAGGGCGACTTCGCCTCATGGAGCCTCAAGACCGGCAACGCCTCGCTTTGGCTTGGTGGTGAAGGCCCGGAACTTCGCCAGCAGAGCCTCTGCGCGACCCTTCACGGCCTCGGCAGCGACGGCGACAAGCTCGGCGCTCACAGGCTCCAGCAGGCTGTCGAGGTCAACGCTGGGGTCGCGGAGGTAGACGTGGGTGAAGACGTGCGTCAGCGCCGCAGAAGAAAGGGCGCGCGCCTCAGCCGTGGGGCCAAGGCCGAGGGTAACATCTTCGATGGCACGGACCAGGAAGGGAAGCAGCTTGGCGGGGCCCTTCTCAGCGCCGGCCAGCGGGCTTTCTAGGCCGCTGTCGTGGAGCGACTTCAGCAGGGTGCGAGCCTTCACCTCTAGCTTCGCGAAGGCCACGCGGTCCTCGGCCAGGACCCGCGCCTTGCCGTCCAGCTCGATCTTCTTTGCCTCCAACGCCTGCTCCAGCGCATCCAGGCGGCCTTGGCGTTCGTCAAGCTCGGCGTCCCAGTCCTTGGCAGCAGCCTCGCGAGCCTTCAGGCCTTCCTCCTTCTCCTGGCGGACACGGGCCTCCTTGGCCAGCTGGTCGTGCAGGCCTTGCAGCTCGCTCTCCAGCACCTTATAGCGACCCTGGATATCCGCAACCTCACCCAAGGCGGAATCGCGGGCGGCCTTCACCTCGAGGGTGGCCTGCTTCTCCTCGTCACAAGCTGTCACGGCCTAAGCCAGCGCCGCCCGGACTAAAGCATCAGAGCGGACCCAACCAGAGACCAGCTCCAAGCGCCCGGCCACTAAGCGAGGGTTGGCGTCCAGAAGATCTTTCCGCAGCCGATCCAGCTCAGCAGCAGCACGATCCAGGACAGTAGGAGGAGCCGGAGAGACAACGGTTGGCGGAGTAGGAGGAGAAGACGGCAGTGTGTTCACAGCACCAGGGGTCAGGACCTTCTGCGCCCCAATGACTGTGGCAGTGGCGTCAGGCATGGATGCCTTGGGGGTCGCTTGGGCCATGGGGGCTGAGCTCGCTCCAGCTAGCCCTGCCAGGCCTCGCGAGGATGACTGGGCAGGAGAGGCCTGCATCTTGTTGCCCCCTTCTCCCGTGGGTCGGGGTACTGTCCCGGACGAAGCCTCAGGAGCCCCCTTCAGCTTCTTCGCCGCAGGCACCAGCCTAGCCAAGGAATATGGACGTCAAACCTCAACAACTAAGTAGGAGGCAAAACGAGAGTCGAGCACTTACTCATCATCGCTCGAGGGCTCAAGAAACCTTTGGCCAAACTTGAAGCCCGAGAGCCGGACGCTGGGGTCAACTTCAAGAGGCTCGGGAGCAGGAGGCGTGTCTGCGGATCGCCTCGGAGTCGGAGCGTACCCACGGGGAACCAGCCCCGTCCTGTCCTTCTTCGGGATCAGGGGCGAGCTCTCGCCACCCCGCTTGTCGCCGTCCTCATCGTCATCCGGCATGAGGCGAAGAGTGCGGGACCTACGCCGAGGAAGGGGCGTTCTCGACTCCCCGCCGGTCGCCTCCGAATCGGGCCCCTCGTCCTCCTCCTCATCTTCTTCCTCCTCTCCGCTGGAGTCACTGGAGGACACATTCATCGTCGCCAAGGCCGCCGGGGCCTCAGCGGGCACAGGCCTGCCCTCATTGAACGCGGACATGGAGTTCACCACCTGCTCCCAGTCATCCCGAAGGAACAAGGGCACGGGAGCATTCTCCAACCTCACCACATTTCCCCCAACCAAGGATTGGAGGACCGCAGCCAGATCCTCGTCGGCCAGGGATTCGGGGTTCGAGCGGAGGGCGGCATCGGCCCTCCCAAGCTTCCACAGCGGGAGTGGGTGTTCCCAGAGCGGAGCCACCCGATGCTCCAGGAACTCCCTCAGGAGCGACGCCCCGGTCAGTTTCGCCGCCGCCATGTTGTGCGGCCACAGGTCCGCGTCCATCTTCTCCAGCACAGGCCTTGCGCGGGGATCAACGAGCTCCACGTGGGACCAGTCGTCAGCAGACTTGGGCTGCCCCGTGGGCAGAATCAGCCGGGAGTGGGTGCGCCCAGCATCCACCATGACCCACTTGCTCCTGAAGCCCTCAATCCTCTTCCCGGGCTTCGAGATGGCGTTAGAGATGACGTGCGCGATAAAGCTTGCGCACACGGTGATGGAGCCACGGGAGACCCGGAGGTAGAAGTAATGGCACAGCAAGGCCACCGAAGGCCTCACCTCAACATGAGCCTCACAGTAATAGGCGAAAATCGCCAGGAGAAGGACAGAGTTTGGATGGAGGTGCAGAGCTTGCAGATTGTAATGGTTAAGAACGGAAAGGAAGAACTCGGAAAAAGGGGGCACCAGACCGGCGGCGATGGCGCTCACGAAGAGCGGGTAGAAGGTGCTCCCTCTGCCCTCCGGAAGGGCGGTGCCTACCTTGAGCGCGGCCGCCCCGTTGTGGCCTTGCGTCGCCATCATCTGGCGCGTCCGAGCAAGACTCTTCTCCGACACATTCGGAGGATCCAAAGCGGGCGAGTACCATGCTCCGGCCGGGGTCTGGCGAGGCGCCATGCCTTGCTAGGATGCATAGTTGGAGTGGATCTGGAGATTTCGGAAGCAAGAAGGACAGGAGCAAGAAAGGAGATCTGGGCAGTGAAGGAGAAGGCAAAGAAGGTAAGCCTAGACAGGTACGGCTCCCTTATCAGCTTATGCAGTTGCCGAGGCGTCCTGGGGAGCCAGGACGCCCACATCCAACCAACCACCACGCGACGCCCAAGGCCGCAGGCTATTGGGGCCCGCGGCTCTTCGCACTTGCCTCTTCGCTTCTCTGCTAAACCAAGTCCAAGCGCGCCTTGGGCCCGGGGGCTACTGACGGTGTTCTGGGAACGGGGGTACCCAGACTTGCCTGCCTGCGGCCTGCGGCGTGGCTCAAGGAGTGGCCCAGTACGGCCCATCTTCGCCAACACATGCTCGAGACCCTCGCGAGGGGCAAGCCTCGCGGGGCGGACGACAGGAGGCTTCCTCAGGCACGGCCTCGTCAGGCTGGCTCACGAGGAGGCGGAGGGATCAAGGCGGGGTACCTCACGAGGTGCCCGTGACGCAAGCCGTGACGACCAAGGCGCAGGCGGGTGCTAGGCGGGCGGCGGCCTGCACAGAGTCCTTGTTTCCCCTTTGGTGCAAAGGGGGCAAGCGCAGGCAAGGGTATCAAGCAAAGGCAACCGTTTCGGTGCAACAAGACCAAGACCAGCAGGGCTGCAGAGTGGAGGTCATCATGGAGCCCAAGCCAGCGTCATCGTCAGGGCCTTTGGCAGGCGAGGACCAACTTTAGTCAGGATAAGTGTACTAGATGTTCCCCTTCAAAATGGCCAATTGTTGGCACCCTTCCCGCTCAATATTTGGGAAGAGGCCCGGGGCCTTCGCCTATAAATAGGACTAGCCACCCATAGGGTAGATGAAATCTAGACAGATCGAGAGAACAAGGATAGAAAGACACACACACAGAGAGAGAGAGGCAACTGAACCCTCCTAGCAGTTCATCGCACCAGCCAAGAACAGACCCTCGCGAGGCTGTTCTTCCCTTGTACTGTTCCTCATCAGCCTCAGAGGCAATCCACACACCACAAATTGGAGTAGGGTATTACACCACAATGGTGGCCTGAACTAGTATAAATCTTGTGCCCCTTGTGTTGTTCTTCGAGTAGTTTAGATCTTAGAGAGGCGGTGAAACATGAGTAGGCTGAGGGTGTGATCTCCGCGCGCACCCCAGTGTTCGAACCTCAAGGGTCTGCCGGAACCCGAAATCCGACACAATTGTGTATATGCTATGACAACCTTGTGACACAAGAGATGATACCAAGATATGCATCACGATGATATGGTATGTGTGCTATTGGAAGTATGATCACTAATGTGCACAAGTCACGTTGCCGGCAATACTCTAAGGCTAGTCTCGAGAGGCAAGGTACACAAAATTGGGCTATGGTGGTTATCAATGCAATGGCAAGGAGTAGACAAAGATGTCGTTGAGGTTAACGTCCTTGCTTATGGTTGAATGTGTCAAAATTGCCGAATGGTTGTTGTCGATGACGAGTCCTTGGCGAAGATGAGCGGTGGTGATGTTGATGCCGAACCATACCTATATAGCCGAAACACAATAGGACATGGGAACCACAACTCAAATTCTCAAAGCTCAAAATGTGTTAAAATTGACGGAGTTGATAGCGGGTAAGCGATGGTGGTGCTTGCAGAAAGCGGTGGTGGTATCGGAGTGTGTATGCAGAGGTGAAGGTGGAGAGGTGGTGGTGGCCGAACTAAACTTTTTCAGTTTCACCAGGAAACATCAGACGTCCGGTGGTGGACCGGTCGTCCGTTCATCGGACATCCGGTAGCTAGTGGATGTCCGGTGCCTGGGCGATTTCGGGCATGAGATGAACATCCAGGGTTCAAGGTGGAGGTGGCAAAATTGGTCGAATCTGAGCAATTTTGTGGATGGAAAAGGTGGAGATGATGGGGGAAAGCTAGATCCACTCGTGGCAAAGCAAATCCATGGATCAAATCCAACAAAACTTCATCACACCAACAAATCACAAAAAAAATTTGGGGCTATCTTGGTGGGGATTTTCAAAATTGGGGAAGAACACAACAAAATCAAGCTAGAAAACAAAGGGTAGGGGCTCCAAATACGTGATCAACGTGGCTCTGATACCAAGATGATGTAGGGTAGAACCCTAGATGCCCGATCTTTCACGATTGGAGTGGATCCTATGAAGAACACGAGGAGAAAAACATGAGAGAAATCACTCAACCAACAAGATTTGGTCACACATATGCTAGATCCTCGAAACACAAAGAGATACACGATCCAAATCCAACAAAGGACGATACAAGTGGCGGTAGTTCTTCTCTGTGAGGACGTCTTGAGTGGGTCTTCCCGTAAAGGGGTCTTGAATCTGCTTGGGGGATCTTGTCCGAAGAGGTCATGGACTCCGATGAAGAAGTATCCAAGTGGATGAGCAAAGCTCTCACACAAAAATGAGCTAATCCTTTACTGACCCTAAGTAGTAGTAGGAGGAGGAGGTCTATTTATAGTCTAAGTGCAAATGGGGGGGGGGGGCAAAGTGAAAGGGTACATGGCATCGGCCCGAAATGTGCACAGACAGGCAACGAACGTCCGGTCCTTACCGGTCGTCCGGTGGCTCGCGAGGGTCCGGACGTTTGGTAGGGTTCGGACTTCCGCTAATTTTGTTCTGTTGAAGTGGCACCGGATGTCTGGAGATGGCCGGTCGACGGTCGTCCGATCATTTCAGACTTTCGCTGATTTGGCTCGGGTGTGGAGGTGCCGATCGTCCGGTGGGGGACGAATGTCCGCTCGCTGGGAGGTGTTGTCGGTCATCCGGTCCTAGACGAACGTCCGCTCGCTGTAGCTGGCGATGGCTGGGAGTTCGGCCGGCTGGGGCTTCAGGCGTCGGACGTCCGGTCTCGACCGGTCGTCCGGTGGCTGGAGCTTCAGGTGCCGGACGTCCGATGTCCTCTGGCCGTCCGGTGGCTGGAGCTTCTTCGACATCTCTTCTTCTTGTCCCTCATACTTGGTGCCCTCGCCATGTTGTCCATTGGATGTAGGTGCTCCATGGCCTTCCTCCAAGTACCTGACCACACATAGTGTTTCCGCTTGACGTAGTTGCCATGTCTCATGTGCAGAAAGTGGTAGTTCGGAGAGGAGCGAGCTCACCTTATCTTCGATGGCCTTTGCTCGAGGTCTTGTCATTGGTCAAAGTGGTGTCATAGGAGATGTAGATGCGTCCATGGGGATGATCGTGGGATGCTCAGCATCATTAGCTCTGATACCATGTTAAGCTTCATGCACTAGCCAACGCAACCAAAAGTCAGAACATGTGTAAAGGCTAGTGCAATCCACATATACTGTAACAACCTAGACTTGAGAACTATCAGCTGCTTAAGCAATTTGAGCTTGAACATGTTCTTTATTTGCTATGATTTTGAACATGTTTGTGCACACTCAGCTTCAGTAGTTATTTTCCTTGCTCTTTGTATGCAAACCTGATCTCCACCAATTTTCCACATTTATTTTGCTATGTTACTGGGTTTTCTGTTGGTGGACATGTTGTTGATGGCTATGGTGCTGGCATTGAAGGTGCCAAGGTTATAGTCGAAGTTGAGAGCTGTAATAGATAATCTTGGGTATTACAGGCTTGATCAGGTGCTGTTATCTGATCAGAATTTTAATTAGCACATCATTTTATCTAGGGTATTTCTTTTCTATTTATTTGTACCTTTACTTGTATCTCAAGGTATAACATTGTTTATATGTGTACAGATCACTAGCACCACTAGTCCGCTTAGTCATTCAAGCTAGTTGAGGGCTCGTAGATTGGTTGTTGACCAAAATTAGCTAAGTCGGTTCAAATATATTAAATTTAGGAAAATACGATAAAAATAACAAAGCTACTAAAAAAACAAAAAAGTTTGAACTCCAGTATAGAGGCTAGAATGCATGCCATAGGAACTGCAAATAGTGCGTTATAACTTAGATGCGCGGGATCAGCCAGCTCAACCATGGTTGGATTGATCATTTGATCAGTTGGATACGTGACCAGTTCACTTTTCAGCCAATGTGGTGTAGCTTTCTAATTCTGGTTTTCTACTCTGTGTATTCTACCTATCCCAGCCTCTAATCCCACCTCATGCACTGCTCGCCACAAATAGCTGCAGCCCACTAAAAAGTGTAGCGGCCACGCTATGTAACGGTGAAGTACGTTTCCTATGCCTCTGCCACAACACAGTCATTTTTTCTGCAACATTTTAACACATGCATGCAAAACTATTCATCTTTAATCATGTGCATGCGCATAGTTCCAAACATTTTTCTTATTGGTTGGTACTTCCTGGTGTCGCTCCAGCATGAGCTACGGTCTTGAACGAAGATGCTTGTTGGAGCAGTGTGTCAGGTTGCATCTGCGGCAGCTGGCTTTGCAACATCGTGTGTCCAGCTCACAACGTCGCTGGACTGGACTTGCAACATCATGATTCTGTCATTTGCCGCAATGGTGGACCTACCTTGCAGCTTTGTACTCACTTGCACCGTCGTCGGCCCGGCATTGCATCATCTTCGTCTCAGCATGCAACATCGAATCATGCAACATCGCGTGCCCCATCTTGCAGCATGCCACCGCTGTTGCTAGACTATTCTTCCTGCTGCAACATGAAAACTGCACATACAACAAAAACATTTTCTCTCGCGAACCCATCAAAATCAATCAAAAGTCTTGCAACAATTGAACATCCATTTGTTGCAGGGCAACGCTACATGTTGGCAGGCGAATCTGAGAGAAAGACAGACCGGTCCCTGATCATTGAATGGAGCAGATAAGAGAAAAAGACCGACTGGGTCCCTGATCATTGGATGGATCTGCAGATGGCCATCCTATCTACCCATGTGACCAGCCATCTATGCAACAAATGAGTTGTTGCAATATTTTCTGCGACAGAGGTCTTATTGCAGAATTTTTTTGCAATAGAGGTCTTGTTGCAGAATTTTTTGCAACAAAGGTGTTGTCATAGTTTTTTTGTGAGGCTGCAATAGTGCCCTTTTGCAATAAGAGATTTGTTGCAATTGCAACATGCCCTTTGTTGCAAAATAAACGTATCCGCTCGTGTCGGTGTTCGCCGTTCGAACCGTCTTCTCAGGGGTCGACACCGCCCTCTGTCGCCTCCATCCGCTCCGCCGCCTCGCCTCAGCCTAGCCACCTCCTCTGCCTGGATCAGCTCGCGACTGCCTCAAGCAGGCTCGCCCGCGACCGCCAGTACCCGCATGTCTGGTCTGTCACCTCACAGTGGCTAGATTTGGCGAGCCGTCACCACTGCACCCAGATCTGGCCATCCGATCAAAAAATAGATCCGACGGCGATTGAGGTGATCGACATGTGCGTGGGATCCATCAGGTAATAGGAAGTGTTTTCCTTTATTGCAACAAAAGCGCTGATAAGAAACAGGCTCAATGCACACAACATAAAAAGATAAACATAAGCAGCACATGAAAAAGAACATGCAATAAGAGGAGAGAACTTAAATCCATATTTTGTCCGTAGAAGTGAGGAGCCGACTTACCATGAGTGATGTCTTACAACGGGTGATGTCTGTGAGGCAAGTTGCAGCCTGGCAAGCTGCAGGGCGATGGTGAAGATAGAGCCAAACCCATTAGTTGGCACCAAAAAGGAGGAGATATAAGGAGTAAAGCTCTCTCAAGTTCTAAGTATATGCTTTGCTAGCACTAAAAATTGAGAGAAGGTTGCAATAGGTACGGGCCCGGTGGGATACATGGGCTTCTTAGCCCGAATTGGTGTGCAAACCGGCTGATTCCTATCGGACGCACTAGACTGTCTGGTAGTGTAAACAACGGCCGATTGGACAGTTCAGTCCTTAGGGCCGGACAGTCCATAGTCCGTAGAGTTAGGCCGCGTGCACTATCCATCTAAAGTCTGGTTGCTCAAACTGGATAGTCTGGTTGTTAGAGTTAACCTTGTTGTTTTGTTTTTTCATCATATTTATTTAGTGTCATGTTCATCCACTAAGCTGCGGTCATACACTCACATAGATGAGATCAGTGTGTGTATGAAAGCTAGTGGTACTTAGCCAGGCAGCATGTGCACAACCAGTTAGTCATGTCAAGTTGTGTGTGGCATGGCGCCGTGCTGCATGTGCCGTTGGGTTTGTTAGCAGTCTGCATGGATGTGTTAGCTGCATGCGTATTACTCCATGGAGTCCGAGCATCCGAGTTGCATGGTAGTTGGAGATGGAGAAAGAAACAGACGCAGTTAGTTGTGACATGCGTCGGGTCAGCTGAAACTTGGAAGTGACTCAAGTTGTATGTGTGTTTGCTGTTAGTGTTGAGTATTAATCGGATCAGCCGGTGTGTGGCTTGACCGTATGTGTTCCATGCAGAGTGTATGTGTGTGTGCATGATAGGTAGAGGTTAGTGGGGTGCGTGCTAGCCAAGGTTTGTCTCGCTACTTAAGATTTGTAATCCCAGTGCATTGAGCCAAGAGAATAGAGAAACCGAAAAGGCACAAGTTGTGCGGTGCCACAAAGTTTCTGCGTACCCTTCTTCTACCTCTAGCCCTTGCATGTTTTCTTGAGGGAATCCTTGAGCTGAGAGAGTTGCAAGGTAGAGAAGAAGAGCGGCGCGAGGAGAGGCGGCGCCGACAATTGGCATCAGAGCCTTGTTGATTCGAGGCGACGGTGGTGGCGCGGCGGACTCCAAGGGGACGTCGGCGACACAGGTGGATGCTGTTGGCGGCGCAATGCTGCTAGCATCCGGTGAGTGTCTCCGTCATCACTGAGCTGCATCATGAGAGATGGAGAGAGGTGTGCTGCCCGGTAAGTTGCGGCACCGGCGACAAGGTGGTGATGGCCATGGAGCGGAGTCCATTGCCAGTATGAGTTCCATGTCTGAGTCGGCGACAAGGTGTGTCATCGTCGGCAACATAGAGGCGAGTCACCGGCAAGTTGCAGCACCGGTGGCAAACATGTGGCAACGAGCATGCCACGCCGGCGCGCTCGTGGTGAAGGTCGCCATGGAAGAGTTCGAATAAATGAAAACAAGGTTAAGGGGGTGATTGTTAGAGTTAAACTTGTTGTTTTGTTTTTTCATCATATTTATTTGGTGTCATGTTCATCCACTAAGCTGCGGTCATACACTCACATAGATGAGATCAGTGTGTGTATGAAAGCTAGTGGTAGTTAGCTAGGCAGGATGTGCACGCCCAGTTAGTCATGTCAAGTTGTGTGTGGCATGGTGATGTAGGATGGAACCCTATGTGGACGATCTTTCACGTTTGGAGTGGATCCTACGGGGAATCATGAAGAACGCACAGAAGAACACGAGGAAAACACGGGGAGGAACGAGAGAAACACTCAACCGACAAGAGATCAATCACACAAGGTCTAGATCATCGAAGCACGAGTAGCACGAGATACAAAGTTAACAAAGGTAAGGATACATAGGTAACCGATCTTCTCCGTGAGGAGGTCCTAAATCCACAAGGGGATCTTCCCACGAGGGGGTCTTGAATCCGATAGGATCTTCTCCGAGGAGGCTGCGGTCTCTCACGAGGAGGAGATCCGATGGATGAGCGAAGCTCTATCTCTAACTTGAGCTAAATCAACGCTAAATCTAACTAGGAGGAGGTGGAGGAGTATATATAGTCTAGGGCCACGAAGGGGTAAGTGAAGGGGTACATGGGTACGGCCCAACACACTGGGCGCAGACAGGCGTCGGACATTCGGAGGGTTCCGGTCCTCCGGAGGCTCGGGAAGGTCTGGACGTCCGGTGCTCTTCGGACTTCCGTAGATTCGGCTCGGGTGCGCTTCGGTCGGACATCCGGAGGGGGCCGGTCGTCCGGAGGCTCGCGGGGTCCCAGACGTCCGGAGTTCTTCGGATGTCCGTAGATTCGGTTCGGTGGTCGCTGGCACGGTCGTCCGGAGGGGGCCAGTCGTCCGGAGCCTGGGAGTCGTCGGACGTGCGGTCCTGGTCGGATGTCCGGCCGCTGTAGCTTCGGGCAGCTTCTTCTCTTGGTCCTTGTACTTGGTGTCTCACCGTCTTGTCCATGGTCTTCCTCCTTGTTCCTGGTGATTCATAGCACATATATATGAGGTAGTAACCATGTCTCACATGTGGGAAGTGAAGGTTCGGAGAGGAGCGAGTTCACCTTGTGTCCAATGGCGTATAGTTGAGGTCTCGTCATAAGTCCTCTTAGGGTTTGGAGAGTAGTCGGAGTGTACACGGGGATGAACGTGGGATGCTCCGCATCATATCCCCCCCCTTGGGAAAGATCCGACCTCGGATCGTGATCCTCATCACCATGGAAATGGTTGTTGGGGACGAACTTGTAGTTGGACGGAGTTGAAGACATGGCGTGATCCAAGTAGTCCAGGGTGTCGCCGGAGTGATAGACATGCAAAAAGAGCAAACACAAGCAACACTCGGGAATACAATGGTTAGCGCACACAAAGTGTCCATCATGTAAGAATGAGTCCGTGCGGCAAGATTGGTCGTGACAAAATGCATGAAGCTTATCAAGATGATCTAGAATGAGATGCAAAGCATTCATGGGATGAAATGCAATCATTGTGCACACAAATGTGTTGTAAATATGATCAATGCAACCACGGTGCAAAATGATGTCATAGTGAGACGGTTTGTCAATAGCATGAACATGGCAATGGATGCTCAATATGTGTATGTTATCATGCAATTGATGGAAGGCAATGTGATCCTTATGTACGAATATGCCATCAAGGAAGATCACAACAAATTTGCTAAGGAAGTGAACAAGCTCATATATCATGGATGACATGGAAATAGATGCAACAAGACAAGCATAATGTGAGTCAATCCATGCATAGGGTGAAAACTTGTGGTGAGTATGATATGTCCATCGAGCATGACATGTATGAGCACAATCAACAAATATGAAGGTGTTGGTGTACCAATGCTCGATGTCGTGGCATGAGTGGAGTTCCGAAGATGCATCCAATAAGTGCGAGCGCTCCTCAATGTGAAGGTCCATGTAGCCAATCTCCAATGTCACTCCTCCGTTCACGAGATGTATCATGTAGACAACAAGAAGGAAACAACAATGAAAGAGTGACCCATCCAATATGCGCATTTGAGGATGGCTCAAAGAGAAGGAGTTCACCTTTAGGAGTGTCACAAGGATGATGTAGTTGCGCATCTTGTATGCCTTCACATAACCAATATGTCGCGTGATGGTACCGCCTTGTGAATCCTTCAAAATGAAAGAACATGACAAACACTCGGAAAAACAAATGAGGTTAGCGAAAGTGCAAAACCTATCATTCGTGTGGTAATATACCCAACAAGTGTATGCATCATGCTCATCATAAGAAAGGACAAGGGAGCATTTCATAGTATGGAGGCATATGATGTAAGAACAACCAAATACAAGAGGCTCAATCAAACAATCATGCATCACAAGTAAGGTGTCCAAGTCTCCAAGATCAATAAGCATAGTAAGTTGGCACTCAATACAAGGTGATATGAGAGATGCAACTAATGGAGACAAGAGGCAATGATCATGACAAATCAAGTGAGAGGCATGAACATATATGTCATCAACCCAAGAAAGCGAGTAATAGTGGAACATGGGTGATGCAACATAGCAAACAATCAAGTTAAGCAAGCTAGTAGTGCGAGATGCAACATACTAGAAGGAATCATGGCAAGCATGTCATGTGTGCAAATAGTGGGCATGAATAATTCACATGTCATAGCACAAGCATGAAAGCAAGATATGAGGAAAGTAGGTTCATGGAGTTGGCAAGAAGTCCTATGTAAATAGCAATGGAACATCATGACTCTCCCAACACAAGAATCAACAATAGTATGAGGCACATGATAAACATGTCAATAGCAACAAGGATCTCCTCCAAGCATGCAAATACACATAGAAGTATCATAATGGTGAATCATGGGTAGATGCAAGCAAGGGTCACAATTGCATGGCAAATGCATAGAAGCAAGTATAACATGCAAAGTGAACACGGGAAAATGAGCATAAGGTGACAAGTGGTAAATAGCCCATAGCCGTGTGAGAGCCAAGTAGAAGGGATGCGCGTAGTCCTTGCACGAAGGGAACGGTGGTAGGATAGTCCACGGGATCCCGAGTCGTTGTTGCTCTCAAGAGCTCGTTTCGTCAACTCATGGGATTGTGAGGTTGACGAGTGTTCATAAGTACCTACACAAAACAAAGACAAAGAGAAAATTGTGTGTGCATGGTATATGTACACATCATCCATCATGATGCGCACGGGCATGTGTCGGTTAGCACAAAATATCCAATGCTCAAATAAATGAGATGCGTGATATAGAAACATGTCATCCATCATGATAGGTTTGTTATTATGTATGGCATAATGGAGACTGAAAGGATGTGATGCATCATGAGAAATATCTAGAGCATTGTTATTCCTGGAAAGCATATGGTGCAAGCAATTATGAGAAACATGCAAAGTATGACATGCATCAAGATCTCCTAATATGTATGAGGAAACTATGGGGGTCTCCTCATGAGCATTAACGGAAACATCACATGGAGAATATTGACAACATCCAAAACAAAGCATATTCAAAACAATGTGATCATGGCATGGCATAGTAGATGAATTGCGCAAATCATGTAAAGGAAGCATGGCAATATCATCACAAGAGAGGCAAAAGCCAATGACCATCATCTCGTCATCTATGCCATAAGTGCAAATGTGATTTATTTTAATGGGGCATGCATAGTTACTATGTTGAGATTGAAATGATGCAATATTGGAGATCTCACTCATAGCATATGACAAGTTCAATGGATTGTCAAACATGATGTGACCAATAGAATTTTCACATGATATCCTATGGAGCATAGCATCACAACTAGGCAACTCAACATGCTCATCATCATATTCATCATAAATAGGTAAGTCAAGGCATGAATAAGTCTCGCTAGCATGAAGCATGGGAATAGGTGGGTCAACATCATGGGAGCAATCGATGTCAAGAGAGTCCACTAGTGGGACAAGAGAAGCACCATCACCTATGTTGCCTTTGGAGCATCGCTCATGTGTTGTAGGTGAGGTGTTGAAGATCGTCTCGTTGTCATCTTCATCTTGATGGAACCATGTGGGGGGTGCATCATTGTCCACCATGGCCATCAGTTTTCCCATTGGAGGGATGGACTCGTCGAGGATAGGCATGTCATCATGTAGGAGACCTAGCACCAAAGAAGAAAACACACTAGGAGTAGAGGTTAAGTCGTTAGAAATCATAGTGGCCTCACATGCCGTGTCAACTACCTCACTCTCTAAGTGTTGTGGCTCACTCACTCCCTCAAGGATGTTCTCACTCATATGGTTGGTGGAGTCACTCAAATGGCGCTCAACCTCACATAGGATGTGTGGCATACTCTCATGTGTGGGGCTAGTTGTGGTCACACTCATCCTCTCATAGGAAATGCTCTCAGTGTCACGTATGGTGGAGTCACTCATGTCACTCATGTGGTGGTGGCTCTCCTCACATGGCACTTCGGGCATCTCGACATATGTGGGTGTCGGAGATATGTAGGTGCAAATGTCTCCATGCGCAGTCGCGTAGCTTGACTCAGAGGAGGAGTCCAATGTGGGCGCCGTCTTCATGGTGTTGAAGAGGTTCGCGCTCGTCGCCGTGGTCGAAGGGGATGGCCCTTGCTCGACCGTCTTGTCGCCGTCTTGTTGTTGGAGGCCCATATGATGTGTCACCTCATAGCTCGTCTCCATGACCGAAGGGAATTTCCCATGCTCGGCCATCTTCCTTGAGGGGCTTCCGAAGATGGAAGTGTCGCCCTCGCTTGTAGTTGGTCACCTTGGACTTGATGAAGTTGATGCAGGCGTACACGTGGGAAGTAGGCGAAGATGCCGTACGTCCAAAGGCGAAGATGCCTTGATAGCACTTGGCGAAGATGCCGAAGTTGTTGTTGTAGCCATACCGCCATCTTGGTGGTGGTCGTCTCGCGGTCTTATCTTGTGCTTATGAAGCTTGGACTTGGCGTGAAGTAGGGCTTGTTGGGACTTGTGCACTTGCGCTTGTGGAGCATCTTCATGATGATGATGAAGTTGTTGTGCTTGAGCTCGTAGAAGATGTCGTTCGTCGTCATCGTGCACATGATGCTTGGAGGTGACTTGCCCTTCATGACGATGTGGATCACGAACGTGATGATGGTCGCCATGTGGATGTGGACGAGGAGGATTTGCACTTGCATCTTTTTCGCGCTCCGAAGACTTGTGGCTTGAATGTCGCCGCCTTGAAGATGATGAAGGGGAAGTAGACTTGAGCAAGGTCCGAATCTCCTCCATCCTTACATCTTGCTCCTCTTTATGTGCGGCAAGCTTCTTGTCGATGTAGTCCCTTCTACTTTCTTCGGAGTGACGAATGTCGATGGAGATGTTCTCGATGCGCTCTCGCAATCTTGATTGTGCGCCTTGCACTTGTCATTGTAGATCGAAGATAGACGCTTTGGTGATGTAGTTGTGCACGCCGTCGTTGTTGTCGAGGACCGGAGAGGAAATGCCTTACCTATCCATCACAAGACTCGAGCAAATATGAGTGGGAGAAAGAGAAGAACTTATACCAATGTACCTTGACCGAAGTTGACAATGAATCAAGTTCACTCAAATGCGGACAATGAAATAGCACTATTGGTACCAATCCTTGTCGGTTCTCACACCTACACAAGTAAAGCTTATGGTGGAGCTTGGTGAGGATAGTGGCACAAAAATTTGATGCAAAATGTTAGCAAGAGTCAATAATGTTGAAAGTGATTCACAAATTCGCAAGTGAAACAAATGGACCAATAGCAATATGTGGCACACGGGAACACACACACGGATAGATAAATGGGGTTGTGCAACCAAGGAATGAGCATAAAATGTGGAATCCACGGAAAACGCTCGTGTTGCACAACTCAAGAGAGACGCTAGCACGATTGCTCTATAGGTGGATACGACACTTGTGCACAACCTATAAGATGCAAAATGGATAAACTTTCTATCCCAAGTATGCTATGTATGTATGGTTCCCGGTGTTTCTCTCAAGATGATCCAAGATGATCGGATATGACAATCCTATGTGCAATGTGGTATGATGCTATGGCACTTGCTTACAAGCTTCTTTGCTCTCTTTCTTTTGCTTAAAAGCTTTATTTCTTTTTTTTTCTATGGCCACTTTTGCGCAATGCACAAACAAAGATAGCAATTGTGTATATGCGGGAACAAACTCGTGACACAAGATATGATACCAATATGATATGGTATGTATGCAATGGATGGTGTAGATCACTAATGTGCACAAGTAACATGGCCCGGCAATACTCAAATGGCTAGTCTCGATAGGCAAGTGACGCAAAATGGGCTAGGGGTTAACAATGCAATTTGCAAGGGGAATGTACAATGGTGTCGTCGAGGTTACCGCCCTTTGTGATGATGAGTGGTGGTGTTCTTGATGTAGATACCAAGATGATGGAGACTCGTCCCTAAGTAGCCGAAACACCTTAGGAAACGAAAAAAAAAACTGCGAACTCAAATTCTCAAATGACAAATGTCAAATGGTGGTAGCGGAGAGCGGTGGTGGTTTGCACTTGGCAATGTGGAAGTGGGAAGATGGGTTATGCGAGTCAATGTTGAAGTTGCCGTCCCTAAGTAGCCGAAACACCTTAGGAGACACAACTTACAACTCAAACAAGCTCAAACAACTATTGGGTTAAGTTGGGGGTGGCGAAATGTATGGTGGGTAAGCCTATGTGGAAGTGGTGGTGGTGGTTGATGAAGAAGCAATCGTCCCTAAGTAGCCGAAACACCTTAGGAGACACGAATCACTACTCAAGCAACCACATATAAAATGGGGAACAAAATTGGTTAGGTTGCGGAAGTCGGTGGTGCCTATGCGGATTATATGGTGGAAGGCCTAGGCAAACTTGCCAAAGTTTCAAACATTTGATGGAGCCAAATGATGTTGGTGATATTTTTGCGGGAAGGGGTATGTCAAGAGCTTCAAACCGAGCTAAAGAACGTCAAAATCGGAGTTCGGATGAATTAGTTATGGCCGAAACAAGAATCAGCCGAAGTCTGAAACTACAGGTTACGGACGTCCGGAAAGGTCGGATGTTCGGGGCGTCGGACGTCCGGAAAAGTCGGAAATCCATAAATTTGGTTCGGGTTAGGTGTTCCGGTCGTCCGGAAAAGGTCAGACGTCCGCTCGTTCCTGGGGCTCCGGACGCCCGTAAGACTCCGGTCGTCCGGTGGGTCGGGGTCAACGCGAAATATGAGATCCGGGGCGCGATTTTGAGCGGAAAATGGAGATTTCGGGGTCAAAATTGACGAGATTTCATGGATGAAAGATGGAGAAACTTGGGGAGATGCTAGATCCACTCGAAACCAAGCAAATCCACGGATCAAAATCAATAAAACATCATCAAACCAACAAATCACAAAAAAAATTGGGGCTATTTTTGGTGGGGATTTTTGGATTTAGGGAAGAACACAACAAAATCAAGCTAGAAAAAGAGGGGTAGGGGCTCCAAAAATGTGATCAACGTGGCTCATGATACCATAGATGATGTAGGGTGGAACCCTATGTGGACGATCTTTCACGTTTGGAGTGGATCCTACGGGGAATCACGAAGAACGCGCGGAAGAACACGAGGAAAACACAGGGAGGAACAAGAGAAACACTCAACCGACAAGAGATCAATCACACAAGGTCTAGATCATCGAAGCACGAGTAGCACAAGATACAAAGTCAACAAAGGTAAGGATACATAGGTAACCGATCTTCTCCGTGAGGAGGTCTTGAATCCACAAGGGGATCTTCCCACGAGGGGGTCTTGAATCCGATAGGATCTTCTCCGAGGAGGCCGCGGTCTCTCACGAGGAGGAGATCCGATGGATGAGTGGAGCTCTATCTCTACCTTGAGCTAAATCAACACTAAATCTAACTAGGAGGAGGTGGAGGAGTATATATAGTCTAGGGCCACGAAGGGGTAAGTGAAGGGGTACATGGGCTGCGGCCCAACACATTGTGCGCAGACAGGCGTCGGACGTCCGGAGGGTTCCGGTCGTCCGGAGGCTCGGGAAGGTCCGGACGTCCGGTGCTCTTCGGACTTCCGTAGATTCGGCTCGGGTGCGCTTCGGTCGGACGTCCGGAGGGGCCCGGTCGTCCGGAGGCTCGCGGGGTCCCGGACGTCCAGAGTTCTTTGGATGTCCGCAGATTCGGTTCGGTGGTCGCTGGCACGGTCGTCTGGAGGGGGCCGGTCATCCGGAGCCTGGGAGTCGTCGGACGTCCGGTCCTGGTCGGACGTCCGGCCGCTGTAGCTTCGGGCAGCTTCTTCTCTTGGTCCTTGTACTTGGTGTCCTCGCCGTCTTGTCCATGGTCTTCCTCCTTGTTCCTGGTCATGCATAGCACATATATGTGAGGTAGTAACCATGTCTCACATGTGGGAAGTGAAGGTTCGGAGAGGAGCGAGTTCACCTTGTGTCCAATGGCGTATAGTTGAGGTCTCGTCATAAGTCCTCTTAGGGTTTGGAGAGTAGTCGGAGTGTACATGGGGATGAACGTGGGATGCTCCGCATCACATGGCGCCGTGCTGCATGTGTTGTTGGGTTTGTTAGCTGTAACATCCCAATTTTCAATTTGGATGTTATACACAGATCATCATATGCATATCATATTTATTCTTGCATTTTGGTTGGGATCCTAGAAATCTTAAGCAACTCAAGAACCCGAGGAGAGAGTTGGAGGTTTCACAAAAATCATATTTGAATTTAATTCAAATTGAAGACACGATCATTTTAGTTTTATTATTTTTCTCTCCGATTATTTCCAATATTAAAAAATAAATGAGAGAAGACAATATGACTTCTTCGAATCAAGAAAAATATTGGAGAAAGAATTTTAAAATCAAATTATTATTTTTCTGGTGTTTTATTTGCTATTTTATTTGAATTAGAAAAATATGCATTTTTGAAAATTGCATTTTAGGCCAGAAAAATGTTCACTTTGTTCTAAATATTTTATTTAGACGGTGAAAATTGTTTTTGGCATTTTTAGATTTTTTATATTTTATTAGGAATTTTTCTTCGGGCGAAATTATTAAAAAAAAGTTTCCCGCCTGACTGGGCCAAAGGCCCAGCCGAGCAGGCCGGCCCACGCGCGCACCGCCACCGCCTGTCCGCCTTGCGCACGGCAGCGCCGCCGCCGGAGCTCAGAGAGTCCGAGCGGACTTCCCTCACTCGACCCCTTCTCCAAGCCGCCGTCGCCCCCTCCCCTTGATAAGCCACGACCCCGGGCCCCCTGGACTGCAAGCCGCCGCGCCGCCGCCTCCCGCACGCTAGCGCGCCGCCGCTGCCGCTCGTGCTGTCGCTGCCGCTGCCACAAGCTCCGCCGCCGCTTGCGCAGCCTCGCATCGCCGCCAGCCGCCGGAATCTGCCGCCGAGCCGCCGCCGTTTGACCGGTCGGTTTTCTTCGGTTAACCCTCGTTTTTTTAGTTTTCGCGGTTTATTTTTGTAGATCGGTTTTTCATTCGGTTAAGTTAACTAGCGGACATTCATCCGTTCGTTCGTTTTAAGGAAAGCTTTTCGTCAGATTAGTTCGGACAGCGAGCGTTCATTCGTTAGTCTTTTTCTTTTTCATTTATTTTCGGCCAGGGACTTATCTGTGATTATTTTTATCGCGATTTAGCCCCTGATCTTTAAACTAGTATAACTTTTTATTCGTTTATCCAAATTAGATGAAACCAACGCCAAAATCTTCGTATCATTCTGTTCTTTCCAGTTAACCAACTTGAACATGATTTTGGTACTGTTAAATTTGACTATAGTCTAGATTAGTAAACGATCTTGTTTTGTTTGTATTTTGAGTTCCGTTGCTCCGTTTGAGTTGAATCTTTTTGCTAATCGTAGCCAGTCACATGTACCTACTGTTAAGATCTTATTCATATGATAATACTGCTGTTAGGTTTGACTATTGTTAGTTTAAGCCATTTGCTTGTTTCGTGTTTGATTTGGATCTTTTCTCGGGTTTTCTCATGTTTTGTTTGAGTGATTGCTTATGTATGCTATTGTTTGCCTACGCTAGATTACCCGAAGTGTGAAACTTGTTACTACGAATCTCTAGAGTTTGCAGATCATCAACAAGGCAAGTTACACTTTGATCATACTCTTTTAGACCCAGTTTTTACTATGCATTAGTATTGCCCCACAAATATTTGCATTAGTAGGATTGGGAACATGTGGTTTTGGTTGTAGTGCTTGTGGTAGGAACCTAATACCTTTTGATCACCCCAGGAATATGCGTTATGCTTATCATTGCTTAGCCATGCTCGTAGACGGGGATTGGATCGTGATTCACACATGGAAGTTTGAGAGTTATTTAGTCATGGATAACATTAAGGTGGCAACTTTAATACATCTGGGTGGATTGGTTGAGGCACCTGGGGAATCCAGTATTTTCTGTTTTTGGAAATCCCGGGGTACCCGTGTGATTATCCTATGGAATGCCACCCAGGCTCAAAGGGATCATAAGATTATTCATGCTAGAAACTTCCGTGTGCAGCCACAAGCCATTATGGGCTCTAGCATAGTTGAGTAAGTTGCGTGAGCTCTTGAAGAGGTAGACTAGCAGATGTCGAGGGTTGTAGGTGGTACTGTCTACCCGGAGTAGAGAGTTAATGCTTCAGAAAGGCTATATCTCGATCATTCGATCATGGATGCGGTCGAGTCTTGTGGGGAAAAGTGTGCAAACCTCTGCAGAGTGTATAAACTAATCATGGTTAGCCGTGTCCCCGGTTATGGACATCTTGAGTATGTAGTACTTGAATCTATTGACATGATCTCGCCATGTTACTTTAATTAATTTTGATGTTGGGTTAATGATGATACTTTTAATTGGGATTTGAGTTGGGGTTACCTTATCAAATAATGGGCAACGTGGGAGTAGTTAAATAAATTTATTCCTTTGTTGTAGGGAAAAACTAGCTTTATGCAAAACCATGAAACTTACAGCCTCCACCAGCCAGATATTGCATGTAGATATAGTTCTTGCATTCCATTGCTTTACAGTGTAACTATGCCAGCATATTCTATGTGCCGACTTCAGGCTGCAATGTCTTATGTTGCAGACTACTCAGACAACGAATAAGGTGCGATAGGTCATTGTTTTGCACTCAATTATGCCGTTGGAGTTGATGGACTCATTTACCTTCGAAGCTTCCGTGGTTATCTAGTTTAGATGGCCTTCAACCGTTATATATTTTTTGTAATCATACTCTTTATGAGGACTCGGTGTAATAAGTGTGTGATTGAAACTATGTTATAATTCCTCGAGTACTGTGTGTGTCAGCATTACCGATCCAGGGATGACACTGATGCACAGAGACTTGACCATTTGAGGTCTAGTCGCTACAAGATGGTATCTTAGCACACGCTGACTGTAGGACGCGACCACTAGAATGAGCCACATGATTCCTCTTCTCTACTCATTTCTAATTCTCCTCTCTTTCTACTCTATAGATGGCGGATCACAGGAACAAGTTCACTCAACTGGATGATGACACTCCTTTGGGAAAGCACTTGAAGGAAGTCACTTAGTATTTGAACATCGGATTACCAAGCTTCATGGGGACTTTCTCTACATCTGTACCAGAAGAGGAGAGCTGGAAGATCAAAGTCTGGATACCTGGGAGGACCTTTGCGCCAACAACGGAGCCTATTGATTTCTACCTGGATGCACCAAGCTGGAGTATTGGAAAGAGCATGGCCGCCCATATCACCTTTGGACGACTATGTGAGGTGTATCACAAGGATCTAGAGAATACCATTTACCAGATATGTGACCGCCGAGATGACAAATGGGAGATGATTCGTACCAGGAGGGATGGATCAATTGCAGCCTACATTCAAGAGATGGGGGCTCATATCGTCGATAGGAGAATCAACAAATTATCCACATGAAGAAGATCAAGAAACTGGTGAGGAGAAACAATGAGCTGGAGGAGGTGATCATGTCTACACATAATGGATACGAGGAGGAGATTGCTATACTACTGGAGAAGAATGAAGACCTGAAGAAGAAGCTAGAAGAAAGACCCCGCACCAAAGAAGGAGAACAACCACCCAGAAGACTACATCATCATCGACGACACCGACTCCGACCCTGATAGTGATGATGACTACGTTGATGAAGCTGGAGCAGATATCATGGAGTCTTCCTCTGATGAAAAATTTCTAGACGACCACCATTGTAACTAGTAGTATTTCCCCTCCAAGTAGTTGCAACGATCGAGTTTGTAATCATAGGTTAGACCGTTTTGTGTGATCTTGTGTGCTATTGATTGAAGTGAAATTGCTTGTGTTTGTCTCATGAGCATTATGGGTAGTGAATCTCTCTTAGACCCCAATTCTATTCTGTTTTCTCACCCCTTCCAACCCATCAGATGCCTCCGAGACGTGACAATGGATTTGCCTTCCCACCGGAGCTCACTCAGTTGATCCAGCAGCAGAATACCTTGATGCAGCTATTA